>NW_003852409.1:6107969-6135000 GCF_000181295.1 Otolemur garnettii
TTTTTTTAGCAATTATATTTTTTACAAAACACACACACATGAAGGTCAAAGGAATTTGTTAGTTTTTTGCCATGAATTTGTTTTTCTTTAGTGCCTGTCTTAATTTAGGAAACAGAGGTCTCAGGAAAGGGAGAATAAGGAAACCAGCATTTTCAATAACTGAATACATACTATATGTCAAATGAAATGCTGTCATTAATCCACATGATATAAACTATTCTCTTTAATTGATACCTAAACACTATAAGTAGTCATCATTATCTCAGTTTTATGAGTAAGATTTCTAAGATTAATTCACAGGCACATTATGAATGGATTATATTCAATATCTTTTAGTGTCTTTTTCCCCCTTATTTTCTTGCTTTTACATAAGGGCATCCCCCCATCCTTTATGATATGTACTTATTCTAGCTCTCTCTACCTGCACCTTAAAGGAACCGTACCTGGTATGGGTACAGGCCTATTCACCTCCTATTACGTAGCGAGGCATTGAAGCACTTCTGCTTAATGCTTGTCTACTACAAATGCCTTGATATTGCCTATTCCAGAGGGTGTTGAACTGGTGACTGCCCAGCATTAGGAGGCCTGAGGTTTTGTTCAAAAAAGTGAATGAGTTGTCAGTGGCACCTGTGGCTCAAAGGAGTAGGGCACCAGCCCCATATACCAGAGGTGGTGGGTTCAAACCCAGCCCTTGCCAAAAACTGCAGAAAACAAACGAAAAAAAAGTGAGTGAGTTGTCAACATTGAAGGAGATTTTATTTATTTAGTTAGTTTTGAGACAAAGTCTCACTCTGTCACTCTGGGTAGTGTGCTGTGGCATCATAACTTATAGAAACCTCAATCTCTTGGGCTTAAGCAATCTTCTTGTCTCAGCCTCTCAAGCAGCTGGGACTCCAGGCATCCACCACAGGGCCAGGTTAGTTTTTCTGTTTTTAGTAGAGATGGGGTGTCACTTTTGCTCAGGCTAGTCTTGAACTCCTGAGCTCAAACAATCCACCCACCTTGGCCTCCCACAATGCTAGGATTACAGGTATGTACCATTATGCCTGGCTTCATGTAAGGAAATTTTTATATTAAAAAAAAATCTTAGCTTCTTTTGAAAAGTCAGAATATCTGGCAGCGTTCCCTGTGAGTAACAGCTGAGTGGTTGCAATGACAACCAGTGGTTGCAGTGGTGGCTGGCTGGCTGCTTTAGAAAGGTCAGGCACTCACTCGTCGGTGCACACAGCTTTGCTACTCTCCACTGTGTTCTTTGGGATTGCTTTTTCACATTTCCATTACCTTCTTGGCCCCCATAAGCCATCTGAGTTTGGGACCTCTGCCCCAGGTCATTAGTTTTCAATCTGTACTGTGCAGATATGAATCACCTGAAGGTGTTTCTTTAAAAAATTGTAGATAATGAGGCATATATTTGTAGGTGCCAAAATACTACACAACTTAGTGACATTCCGTGAGCCCCCAAATCTGTACTTCAAAATTACCAAGGTGACTTTTTCAGGTGCATCCTAGTCACATTTTATAAATCACATGAGATAAGACTTAGGATCGTGTGGTTCCCAAAAATGAGACTCAGAATTACCTGTGAAATTGTTTGTTTTTGTGGACATATTTCTATGTTCCAACCCCTAGGGGTCTGATTTGATAGATCAGGGTATCTATGTTTTGAAGTTACCTGGGTGCTGTTCACACACAGATGGTCACCACTCCGGAAGGCTGAAAACCCAAAGAATTGTACTTCCTGACAGACAAGCTGTGAGCACAGTGGGAAGCTAGGAATAGACGTGGCTAATCTGAGGCAAATCTGAACTCTTGCCTGACTTCCTGAGATTTTGTTTGACAGGAGATGACAGGATAAAACATAATTCCAGGAATTTTCTTTTTCACTGGCAATTCTTTCCAGTAAGTTTACTTTTCATCGAGTTTGGCATTCTGTAATTTTAAATGTCAAGAATCTTTGGCTATACAATGCAGTGAAATTGGCTGGAGGGGGAGTGAAGGTTTGGAAAAGCCATGGCTCAAAGGCATGAGAACAGTGTCATCTTCTGTCTAAGGCAAATTGAAAAATGATTCGGGGACAATGAAGGAAGCAGGAAGAGTTTGATGGGGCAGTAGAAACAGGTTTTCTATTTCTTACAAAATCAATTTCCCCCAGGCCTTACTCTCTGGACTTTGTTCTACATCTTATACTAAATTTTGGAGGGGTCACAAACTGAATTCCAGGGGTTCACGGACTCTCACTACCACAGTGAAGGAGGACCCCTTCCAGGAGGAGGTGCACTGGGTCAGGCTCACATCACCACACCTTGACAGGTGGCGAGTTCTCCACACGTGCTACTTAGCTCTGTGATGCCAGAAGGGATGGGAGTGTGGACCATTAATCCAGGTTAATCAACAGTCATGGAGCATCTCTTATGAGCCAGACATCGTATGAGGAGCCTAACAGTTCAGTCTGGTGGAGGAGAGAGAATCGCACATGTTAACAAATAATGACACTACTGTGTGACAAATGTGTAAGGTAGAAAAGTCACACAGAAGTGGAGGTGAGTAATTGTGGTAAGGGGAGGGTGGGCAGTGTACCAGGCACAGAAGAGCTGATGTTTATTTGGTACAGAGACAGAGGGAGAGGGCCATGCAAACAGTGAGGACAAACAGTATGTGCCAAGGCTTGGAGCAGTGTTGGAGCACAAAGTGCAAAAAGTGAGGACCAGTGTGAAGAATCAATGAGAAGGCGGGGCGCGGTGGCTCAGGCCTGTAAGGCCAGCACTCTGGGAGGCTGAGGCAGCACAGGTTTGAGACCAGCCTGAGCAAGAGTGAGACCCTGTCTCTAAAAATGGCCGCGTGTTGTGGAGGGCGCCCGTAGTTCCAGCTACTCGGGAGGCTGAGACAAGAGGATCTCTTGAGCCCAAAAGTTTGGGGTTTCTGTGAGCTGAGATGCCATGGAACTCTACTGAGGGCAATAAAGTGAGACTTTATCTCTAAAAAATAAAAAAAAATCAATGAGAAGAGGTAAGGGAGGATTAGGTAACAAAGGGTCTCGAATGCCACACTAAGCTGCTTAGAATTCATCTTAGAAGTTGGCGTTTGGCAGGGTGTAGGTAGTTCATGAGATGATTTTTATGTTGTTTAGGGACTTGACATTAATAATACTGAGTCACCTAGTGAGAACCTTAATCCTTTTTCAATTAGCATTTAATCTGTCTGTTTAGTCAAGGAGAAAGCCTTCATGTCAATGTGTCTTTAATGCGTCTATAACACCTGGAAATTTTCTTCTCTTTATTTTTTTTCTTTTTCTTTTCTTTTCTTTCTTTCTTTCTTTTTTCCTTTTTTTTTTTTTTTTTTTTTTTGTGGAGACAGAGTTTCACTCTATCACCCTTAGTAGAGTGCTGTGGTGTCACACAGCTCACAGCAACTTCCAGTTCCTGGGTTTAGTTGATTCCCTTGTCTCAGCCTCCTGAGTAGCTGGGACCACAGGTGCCCACCACAATGTCTGGCTATTTTTTTGTTGCAGTTTGGTCGGGGCTGGGTTTGAACCTGCCACCCTTGGTATATGGGGCTGGCACCCTGCCCACTGAGCCACAGGTGCCACCCCAAATTTTCTTTCTTAATAAAAGACTCAGGTTCAGACCTCTGGCAGGCAAAGTTACCTAGCGGGAATTGTTTTGTTTTCATTGTGGACTGATTTGTACAGTTAATTTCTATTTAAAACCAGACAAGTGGTATTGGTTTTTCATTAATGTTGTCAGGAAAAGATTTTAAAAATGAAGTTTAAGTAAAACAGCAAATTAGTTTTAAAAATTAATAGCAGTGGATAACACAGGTATGATGGAAATTGTGAAGGCAATACAGGTGTGCCTGAAGTTTGGGATGCACTGCTGACATTTGGGGAGAGTCGTGAAAAGGTGTCAGGAGGCTACTGGGCTGGGTTTCTTCTGATAGCAGCTTGGAGAATAGAGCAGAGGGGGTCAAGTTCGGGGGCCATTAGGGTACTGTAGGCAGACATGGTGGAGCCAAGGCTAAGCTTGTTGGTTTATTACTGATCTCTGCTAGTGTGGCTTCCTTTTCTTGTTCTTCAAGGAGGTCCCGAGAGCTCCCCTGGCTTGGGTTTGGGGTTAAATTCTGAAGCAGTTCTGAGACCTGGAGAAGTAAAGGTTTTTAGGTGGGTGCTGCCCTGCGAATGGTAAAGGTGCGCTTGGAATGAAGATTAGAATGGCATGTGATCACTTCCAGTATCCCAACCCAATATGGAGTTTCATTGAGAAATTGATGCACTCTCCAATCTTAACACGTGCATTTTCATGAATTTAAACTGGCAGTCCTAGCTTTAATAATAATTGATTTACCGAGTGTTTCTCATTCTAACCTGCGTTTTCGCTGCACTCCTCCTGTCCTGCCAGCGGTGAGCGCTGAGTTCCCTGTGTTCTCCTTCTGACAATGGGAACATCAAAAATGAACACATTTTTTAAGTTCCCTGCTTGGGAAGTGTGACACTCTGCTCTCCTCTCCACGTCCAATTGCTGCTGACCATTTGGAAATCACAGTTCTACCACTCCGGACATTTGCAAGAGGGTGGGACAATAGTGGGCTGTTTCTATTGCCAAATTAGTCCTGAGGAAAGCATATCCTGGAACTAGGAATGAATTTTCCTGAAGAAAAAGAATGTTTCAGTAACAAGGGTCCTCACCTCTTTTTAAAATTTGGATTTACAAGGTGTTTTTATGTACATGTATATTAACTCACGGAAACCAGTGTTAATTCCTCAACATAGCATAGTAGGCACTCAATAAATACATGTTGAATGAGTGACTATTTACAAAGAAGGAAACTGAGGTTCCAAGGCATTTTTCCAAAGTTCTACCAATAATTTTAGAACTATAATTTAAAGCCACGTTTCCACCTCTCCTTGCTACTCCACATCCCCCTGGGTATCCAACAGAAAGAGTCTGTTACAGATGGTGGTGTTTAGTGTCCGTATACTATTACTATCTAAGTTCTGATATATAATGGGTCAAACAGGCTTTGGTGGCCTGGCCTGAGGTCTTAAAAAGTACAGATAACATTGTTTTGATGGAAAAATCAATTCTGTATTAGGGCATACTTCATCTGCAAATCGTGACAACTTAGGCATATATCTGTCTTTCTGTATAGATATTCAATGGAAAATGCTTTTTAATGCACTGATTTACATTTATTGATTTTTAAAAAATCATATACACATTTCAACTTCTAGAAATTGTATGCTTTCTGTGTACCTATATCTCAACAGAATGTCATGGATTGGCAAGAGTCAGTTGCACATGTTTGTGAGACGGCCTTGAGGACCAGGGTTCTGTAGATTTGCTGATGATTATTGACCTATATTTCTCTGGCTTTCGGGGAGGCATGTCAGAGTCTTGGCACGTCAGTGAGGGATGGAATGCTTTTTTTGAGCTACACTCATAAAAACCTGGAGAATCTGATACTTTCTCTTAAGGGTGGTGTACCCCACTTCATTTCTGTGAATTACTGTTATAGTGAGCGATTGTTATTAAGGTGTGTATTTCATCCCACAAGAGTGTTAGGTCATGGAAAAAGAAAGGAAATATTGGATTGTAAAGTGGTTTTTGAGCAAGGGAATGGCATGAAGCTCAGCACATTAAACTTGATGGGTGTTTGCTGAAAGAATGAAAGAAAGAATGAGAGTTGCTTTAGGAAGATTTATCTAGCAGTAGTGTGCAAAATGGTTTGGCGGAAAGAAACTAGAGAAAAAGAGCCTCTCCAGAAGTATTGGTGGGAGAAGGGAATGTGAAAATAAGAAGAAAGAACTGGGAGATGAGAGATATATGGAGAAAGGCAGCAGAACCTGTTGAGAAGAAAAAGGAGAAGTCAAAGATGTTATGAAAAATCCTGTAGAGGCGGGAGGGATTGCTTCTCAGACTCTCTTTACATATTTTAAGTTTGGGGTTAGATTTGGAGATATGACTGAAAATTCCAATTAGAAATCTCTTTTCTTTTTACATGCAAAGAGATAAATTCAGGAGTTGAAGCCTTCGGAAAGGTCCTTCTATAGAGGTGTATTAGATTGAATTATTGCTTCACTATTTATACCTCCTTTGAAACTGTGCCCACTAAAATATTGGGTTATGGGTGGTACCAAGGATAGTCCATTTATTCAACAACTCTTCATTGCTTTGCTTATTTCTATCTCAGGGTCTTTGTACTTTTTGTTCCCTTGGCTCCTAATGCTCTTCCCATAGAAACTTGAGTGGTTCACTCCTTACTTTGTTCTCTGCTCAAAGGTAAAGCTCAGATGGGCCTCACTTGACCAACCATAGCCTTTCTCTCATCCTTTGCCCTGTTTTGTTTTTCCCCATGGCACGTGTCCCTACCAAATCACAGTATCTTACATAGTTCTTTGTTTGCATGTTTTGTTCTCTGTCTCCCCTTCTACAATGTGAGTTCCTTGAGAGCAGCTTTTCTACTTTATTTACTGCTGTATTCTAGGGCTTATATGGTGCATATGACTTAGGAGGATGGCCAGTGCTGATTGAATTAAGGGAGGATATGTAACTTGGGGTGGAGGGGAACCAACCTATGTAGATTGGGCAATCAAATGTCTGGATAATTTGGACTAAGATACATAACAAATGCAGTCAGATGGCCTGATGAGAGTTGTAAAGTCATTTGGGATCAGGCTAAGTCCTGTCTTAAGAACCACATCCATGGAGAAGTTATGGCAGATGTGAAGTGAGAAAGTGAAAAAAGAGTCACTGAGCCCCAGAGCAGGGGAGAAAGAGAGGAGCTTCCTAAACGCTCTTCGGGGGTGCAGCCCACTCTACCCCACACATTCTGTTCCTTGTCATTTTCCTGTAGAATGTCAGGACACACTGCCTCTTTTTGAACTTCATGGCATTCTTTTCCCCTTGCAATTGCACATCTTTTGACAGCACAATCCAATAGAACTTTCTATGGAAATGGAAATTGCCTATGTCTGTGATGTTCAATGTAATGACTACTACACATGTGTGCCACTGAATGCTTGAAATGTGACTCACGTGCTCGGGGGACTGACTTTTAAATTTTATATATTTTTAATTAATTTAAATCTAAGTCTCCATATTTGAATAGAGGCTATTGTATTGGACCACCCACATAGTCCAATACTATAGGCCATAGTAATTATTATAAAGGATCTAAGATAAGATGCGCAATCGGTAAGGAATAATGAAAAAGCAGCAGAAAAAAGAGGAGAAAAGCGTGGTGGTGCAGTAGAACTCAAGTAGAGGCCGTTCCACAGTGTGACTGTGAAAGTGTGAAGGAAGTGTTAAAGCTGGTGAATCGGGTATAGGCCCATTAGTAGCAGTCTCATTTATTCTTTGATGACCTGATTTTAAACAACAGAGACTAGGTAAACAAATCAGGAAATGACCCATTCAAAGGCATATGATCTTAAGAATGATGGAGGCTCGGCGCCTGTGGCTCAAGCAGCTAAGGCGCCAGCCACATACACCAAAGGTGGCAGGTTCAAATCCAGCCTGGCCCGCCAAACAACAATGGCTGCAACCAAAAAATGGCCAGGTGTTGTGGCGGGCGCCTGTGGCCCCAGCTACTTGGGAGGCTGAGGCAGGAGACTCGCTTGAGCCCAGGAGTTGGAGGTTGCTGTGAGCAGTGAAGCCATAGCACTCTACCCAGGGGCTCAGCTTGAGGTTCTGTCTCAAAAAAAAAAAAAAAAAAAAAAAAAAGAATGATGGAGAATAATATTAGTGATATGGGAAGATGTTTATCTTGTGTGGGTAAGTTAAAAGGGAACTTCATCAAATAGCAAGAACCAATTATCTAAAGCATATCTATCAGCAGATCTTCGGGTTGTATATTTAGGGGCGATTTTAATTTTATTCTTTGGCATTCTGTTAGCTTTCAGAATTATTCCCAAGGCATACACTTTTTTTTTTTTAATAATCAGAAGTGAAGGAATAAACGATGTGCTTAACACAATAAAATGGCGGCAGCTTTTCATACTGCACCGTGAACGAAAGTGATAGGAAACACAGCTACATAAACTAACCATGCTACATTTCTGCAGTTAGTGAAGAGTCTTTCATATTTTTCTCCCAACCCTCGGGACCCAGACTTTGAGATATCTTCCTTTGTGGTTTATAACGTTAGATATGCTGGCAGTACAGAAGAGGTTGTTGAATCTTTTTAGTAGAAGACAGAAGAAGGTCTTCTCTTTGATGGATTAGCCTACATCTCCCCCAGGCAGAGGCCCAGGCAGGAAGTAACTGCTGCTTTGAATCTCTTCCCGTGTTGTGAGGTTGAAATTCTTAGGATGCTTCAACTTAGAGCCATATTTGGGGGACCACTAGGTGGCTCTCTGTGTCTGTGACGGGTGAAGGCACACGGGATTAATTCAGACATGGATTTATCATTCATTTTACATATTGAAGTTTTTCTTTATGTGTATAATGAAGACTCAAATTTACTCCTGCTACAGGACCAAGATGATACTATGCCCTTGTGTGTGAAACTGTGTGTATACCTGCTCCTTTTGTGTTCACAAGATATGGAAGTAAATTATTTGTTTAATGGAATCTTCATTTAAGATCTCTGGTTAGAACTGAACAGGTATCATTCTACCACACAGCCATATATGATTCTGTTAGATAAAGATGTGCTGAAGCTTTAACTTTGTTCCTGAGAATATATATGTATATTTTAATCTGGAGAGTATTAACCCAACTTTTGTTTGGCTTCTATTTATAATAGTTGAGGCCTTCAATATAAAAAGAAGATTGCATGCAGGTTCTGTAGCCACAAAATAGCTTAGTACTATACTAATGCTCAGTAAGTTCAGCTCACGATCACCTCTGAGAGCAGAGTAGTGACATCCCATTTCTAAGCCCTTCTTAATAATGTTCCTGCAAGATACAGGCTGAGCTATTGTTTGGTGCTGTACAGATACAGCCACTTGCAGAGTGATGAAAATATAAAGATAGACTGCAAACACAAAGGAAAAGATCACCTTTTAATACAGAAATACCCAAATGCTCAAGTTTCAAAAGCCATGTCAAATTTGAGTTTTCAGAAATTTTTTTTATAACAAGACTTTTCTTTATTTCTCCTGTTCTTTGATGCCAGTGCCTCAGTAGGGTGACAACAGGGCTTTCCTTAATTGTACTCTACTATTGCTAAAATTTTAAACCATTAACCTCGAGAGAATCAAACACATCAAAATTTATTCAGGGTTATCTGTGGACATGCACGAATAGTGCAGCATGTGTTTTATTTTTATGATCAGAAAAGCAATATGCATTTGAAAAGTCCCTCAAAACTGTGTGCATCAAGCAGTTTTGACATACCAGAATTCAAAAAAGCACAAAGGGTTTTCTTTATGGTTGCCCCATATTGATAAGCCTTAGTATACAGCAGTGCTATTGTCCCTTAAACTTGGGTTAATAAGAGCCATGGTCAGTTACATTGATACACATAAAGCCCATAGGTAAAGAGAAGTTTTTGAACCTTTGATCCATGTCAATTTAGACTTTGCTCTTTCTAATAAAAAGTAAATACCAATTGAGTCATGGTTACTAGTGGGTGGAATCCCTGTGTCTTAGAAGACAGGAACCTAAATTGAAATTTGCTTGAATTTTTTTCTCCATCTACAAAGTGTATGAGTTGAAATAGAACCTGTCTTCCCGGGACAAAGATAAAGATTACCTGTCTCTTTTTTACCTTCTTCGGGCATGTGTCTGTAGGGGCAAGTGTATTAGTTGCCTATTGTTACTGTAATAAATTGCCAAAAACTTAGTGGTTTAAAATAACACCAATTTATTCTCTTATCACTTATGACTGGAGGTCACAGTTGCAATCAGTGTCACTGGGCTAAAGTCAAGGTAGGCAGGGCTGCATTCTTTTCAGAGCCTCTGAGGGGACAATCCATTTCCTTGGCTTTTCTGTTTCTAGTGACTATCTATTCCTTAGTTTACAGCCCCTTCCTCATCTTCAAAGTGTGTCAGTCCAATCTTCCCTTCCTTCATCACATTATTACATCATCACATAGCCTTCTGCTCTGACTCCAGCGCTGATTATTCTTAAAAGGACACATGTGATTACATTGGGCCCATCTGGACAATCCAGGATACCTTCCTCTCCTCCTGCCATACTTCACATGATCACATCTTCAAATCTCTTTTGCCATAAAAGATAACACACTCACACATTCTGAGGATTCAGATGTGGAAATCTTTGGGATGGTCACAGTGAAATAAGCCAACTCTGATCCAAAGACTCCCATCATTTCTCTTCTATCTCTTGTGCTACTTCTTTCTTTCATTTGCCCAGATGGAAATGGGTAGATGTCAAAATTTAGAACTAGGAAATGCCACAAAACCCTGAGGCCCAAGCTATGTGTTCCAACCGAATCTTCTCTAAAGAGCTGTGGACGAGGGAAGTCATGCACTTATTAATAAAGTGAAACCATCATTTCCATTCTATTATTGTCTTTTGAGTTTAGCTCCTCAGAGCCTTTTATGAGAAGTTAGGATAGTAGATAGGGAAAAATTTGTGAGTTCCTTGATAATTCTAACAGACCATAACAAAATTCTTAACCTCTGACATAACTGCTGTGAAAATGTGACCATCCTGAACCCATAGAAAGAAGTAACTAGCTAAAACTAGACCTCAAAGTCCACTTCATCTTGGACCAAACTTTACATATACTCATATTTCATGTGTATTTCAGTGAACTCTAAGTAGGATTTCAAAACAGCATATTTCAGCTGGGCAGTGGCCCTAACTGCTTGGAAGCCTGAAGAGGGAGGGTGGATTGGGCCCAAGAGTTGGGCATTATTGGCAGCATAGCAGGGCCATTTTCTTTTTTTCTTTCTTTCTTTTTTTTTTTTTATTTTTGAGACAGAGCCTCAAGCTGTCCCCCTGGGTAGAGTGCCATGGTATCTCAGCTCACAGCAACCTCCAACTCCTGGGCTCGAGCAAGTCTCCTGCCTCAGTCTCCCAAGTAGCTGGGACCACAGGCTCTCGCCACAACGCCTGGCTATTTTTTGGTTGTAGCCGTCGTTGTTGTTTGGCGGGCCCGGGTTGGATTCGAACCCGCCACCTTGGGTGTATGTGGCTGGCGCCTTAGCCACTTGAGCCACAGGCACCGAGCCAGCAGGGCCATTTTCTAAAAAACAAAAAATTTAAAACACCCTATTTCTTAATTTTTCTTTGGGTTGTTTGCTGGAACTGGATATCCTAAGTCTGAATATTATACATATATTGAAAGTGTATATAGAAATTTCCTGGAAAACAGGCTAAAATACTAGAGTTCATATTCTGATTACTGTTATATTAATCTTGCTATATCAATACTTTGTGCTAAAATAACCATCATTATCATGATAAGAACAAGTTGCACTCAAGATACCATGTTCACATTGAAATAGTTCTCACTACAAACGTATGAGATATTCACATTTTATGATTCAAGAAATTAAAACCTGGAGACACGAAGGTTGCTTCCTAAGGAAGGATGTCTAGAAAGTTGTAGACCTGAGATTTCAACATAGCTCCCAGCTTCTCAAAAGCAAACGCTCTTAATTCTCACCTTTCATTTCCCTCATCTGTATGTTATTATCTCAGGTTTTGTCATTTGCATTATGAAAGTAATAATATTTGTCCTGCTCACTGCGCAAAGTAATTGATAAAATGATAAAGTAAATGAGAATGGACTTTGTCAATTTTTTTTTGTTTTGGTTTTATTTAATTTATTTAATTTATTTATTTTAGATTAAGATGAGGGTGAGAATGATTAAGTCACATTGTTTCCATTTCTAAGTCAAAGATCAAGTTGTAGTTGAGCCCTTCATCCAGGGGTGTGCGTACACCCTTACACCGCGTACATTAGAGCCTACCGATCCTCCTCCCTCCTCCCTTGATAAATTTAAACATACTCCACAATTTATTGTTCTTGAAATATATATTTTCTTATTGAAGTATTGAAAGCACAGATGAGAAAAGTGGGAAGGCAACTTATCTTTTTTCTCTTATTATTTTTTGATTATATAGATAACATATCATTATTTTTAGGAAAGCAGAGGCATGAATATGAAAAAATAGGACGTCTGCCATCTAAATTATAATCATTATTGATGTTTTTATAAATAAAGTTCCAGACTTCACATTTTATCAAAATGAAGTCACACTTTATATATGTTTTATAAAGTGTTTTACTTTTCTATGTCAATCAACAGAGCGTTATTTTGAATGCGTACATAGTACTCATTGTAAAGATATATCATGATTCAATCAATTAAATTCTCACTGATTAATGTTTAGTGTACAGTGTACTTTTAACTGTCGAACCTGGAAGTAGATCAGTCTTTTATCCTTTCTACTGGGATATAAAAGCAGTGATGGATCCGGTCTGTTCTTTGGTTGTAGGCTGCAAATTACTAAATTCACAAGGAATCATTAGCCTTTTATCTTCTTGATGACTCCTCACCTCCTACACTGGATAGTTCTTTCTATTTCCATATATTTTGCCTATATATTGGTAGCTACCTTACAGGGCTGTTAGGAGGATTATATAAACACATGTGTGAAGAAGCCTTGGGAAACATAAATGCTACAAGAATATATATGATTAAAATATTTCCTAGATTTATGCTTCAAATGAATAATGATAAAGCAGAACTCAGATGAATTAAAAGCTGTCTAATTCTTTATCACTTGAGCCCCTGCAAGGCTCATCTCCATCACTGGGCCAGACTGGGTTTATTCCTGCTGCTCTCATTAACATCGCAGGTCAGGGACCAACCCACTCCCTCAGTGCAAAAGATAAAACACAGTGAAGAGTTCCCCCTAAAAATGCCTGAATCTTATATAGTTAGGAAGAAGATCTGAGAATGTGGCTGAGGTCAGGCTGAGAGAAGAGAGGGGAGAGCGAGCGAGCAAGCTTCCTCTCTCTCTTAGCTCATCTTCTCCCCATGGCTCTTTTTCTCCTACATTCCCATAAAGAAGATATCAGAGAAAGACAATTGAATGGCTGAAAGATTTCTGTGAGTTTGTCATTCACACCTCCATTCATGAAACAACGTGGCAGATTATAAGAGATGTTCATTTTTCTTAAATAGTCTTATGGATTTGGCATCCGATTTCTGGGGCTGTATAGCTCCTCTACTCTTCTGTGTATGTGGCAGCAGCTAGCAGAGCAGGCAGGAAAAAAGACAATGAGATTTCTCATCTCAACAGTTAGTGATTTCACTAAAATGAGCAATACCTTGACGCGAGCCCAATATAGTTGTCTAGGGCAATTACACTCAAAGTAGCTGATGTGAAAATTTTTAAGTGTCCATGGTGAGATAAAGAGCTTGTGGCAGGCAGTATAAACTAACACATTACTTTCTTTATCAAGAAAGACTTGTAAAAAAAAAAAAAGTTGAATGAGCTAATGTGTGCTTAGTCACAGAGTTGTGAAATAAGGGTATGAATGGGACAATCTCTGTGTGGCCATAGTCCTAGGGATAATGAGTTTGTCTATAGAAAAAACTTATGGCCAATACGAAGGACCAACATTTCTCAAAAACCTTGAGCATCTTATTGAAGCTTCTATGGCAGAATCTAAGGCTCTCGAAGCTGGGCTGAATAGTTGTCACTGGTTCAGACAGTGACATGCATGCAGTACTAAGGCATGTGTTCTTTTCCCAGGCAAGTGTGCAAACTTCTTAGGAACCTATTTGGGTTTTTGTCTTTGTTTTTGGCTAGACCCACTCAATTTTCTTTATAAGAGAAAAACTGAGGGGGAGTGTAAAGGGGAAGTTGGGGGATGGAGACGTTACATGTAAATAATATCCCATTTTGATTAGTAATTGCAAATCAAAATTCTCACGAATGGAGAATTATTGGAGAATTAGGGATTAATGTATTCTTATTAGATCATGACACACTAGGTATTTGGTTAACACTGTACATTTTCCCAAGGTACTTCTGGTTTCTCATTTGATTCACAAAACAACTCTGTCAGCATGGTGAAGTACCTTATTTTGACTGGTAAGCATTAATGCTCGGAGGGAGAGTCACTTGCTTGAGATTACATGGCTAGAAAGATACAGAGGCAGATGGGAATCTTTTGACCACTATTTTATATGCTTTCTATTATACTGTGTTCTTTTAACTGAGATGGTTTGACTCTAACTGGGAGTATTCATGAATAAAACCCAATGGTGCAAAATCCATGGTGCCTTTTGCAGTAGCAGAAGATAAAGCACTGAGAAATTGGTCTTCAGATAGTTCAGCTGATTTAATAATAAATTAAGATACAATGGTCAAATAAGATCAAAATCAAATATCTTCTTTATGGATTAAATGACATTCCTGTGGTAAGTGGGAGAGACAGACTAATTGCCCAATAAATGGTGTCTGCTAGTCTCTTCTGCTCTATTTATTTAGAAAAATAAATACTATAAATAAATTACCAGTTAAAAAAAACTTCCAAATTAATTCTGCATCTCTTTTCCTCGAGAAGAACCTGTAAAAAGATCACTACTAGGAAAAGTTTTGCACCACTTGAGATTTAATTTGAAATTGTTTATCTTGAAGTGAGCAACAATTAGGGGCTACAATCAGCCATTCAGCATAAAGTTGTGGAAGAATACGTTTCCCCCAGAGGAGAGCTGTGCTTTGCACGAAGGAAGTCAAGGAAAACTAACACAGTTGAGAGCAGATATTTAAAAAATAAGTGTCCCTTCCTGGTCCCCTCATGAGGTACTGAGGTTATTGAGTATCACTGCTGTGTTCCTATACTATATACAAGTAGTGCTGTGCTGGCCAGATTCTAACACACAGACTTCAGTTCTCAGCCCTGTGTTATCAGAAAAAATGGGCCATCTAAAACATTTACATTTCCATGTCAAAAAAAATGGATTTGTTGTACATATGACTAATGAGACAGCCAAAATTGTGGTAAGTACATTGAACAAGAGTTGAAAACAGTCACTTTCGAATTGCATCAGTTTGATCTAAGACAATAATGTCAACTTCATTAACTCTGCCTAATGGAACTGAAATGGAATTCATAGAAGATATGTATTTTGGGAGAAATGTGTGCTTGTTACTATCTCAGCAGGTAAATTGTAGACTTAACTTTGAAGAAACCGCACAAATCCTCTAAAATCGCTAGAAGAAAAAGAAATATGGACACAGAAGAGAAAAAAAAGTGTAACTGTAGGCACTTGATGTAACAAATGTAAAAGGAACTAGGTTCATATGCAACCCCATTATTTGACAGTCATAGGAATAGAATTTAGAACTAAGAAGTGATCATTTTTACTAAAATGGATTAGCCTCAAGTGGGGGTTTGAGTGTGGTAGAGAAGTGAGAATTTTTTTCTTAGTAGGAATGTGCTCTGACTCCATCCTGTGTGTAATGGTGTATTAAATTTGTATAGTGTAGTGACAATATACACGTGTTTTTTGTTTGTGTTTGGCCAGGGCCAGGTTTGAACCGGCCACCTCTGGTATATAGGGCCGGTGCCCTACTCCTTTGAGCCACAGGTGCCACCTGACAATATATAGGTGTTTTCAAAAAGTGAGTAGTGAACTAGTTTACTTTTAAGGACTTTTCCTGCCTGCAGGAAGTTAGTTCCCTCCAAACCAATTATGTGTTTATGTTTTGAGTACATAGTATATTGAAATGAAACTTCTGTGCTTTTCTTGGTCATGTCAGTGGTATCTCCTTCCATTCAAGAGTGGTGGCAGGATGTTACCAAAGCCATTACTTATGGACTGGAACCTGCATCTGAAAGAAATCAGCAGCCCCTGAGAATGTGAGAGAAAACAGCTGCTGTTGTTCCTCCTCTACGAGCAATTTTGGTTTGTCTGAATAAGAGACCCAATTTTATTTTACTTGGTTGTGTGAATAAGTTCACTTCCTTCCAGAAACCTTTATTCAGGCTCTGACATAATTAACAAGTTAAATCAGAGGGGAGCAGACTTTGAGGATAATGGCTAAATCGTCAATTTTATTTAATGTGTAGAATGAGTTTGACATTCTCTTAGATTTAGAAAGTTTTTTCTTTTTAAAGTCACATCAGTGTATTAATGCAAGGTCCACTTTTCAGGAGAAGAAAGGGAAAAACCAGTTATGATTTCTCCTGAATGCAGATTATGGTCGCATCCTAAAATTACATATTATAGTGATTTGGCATTGAGCAGAACATTCTTAATATTGAATTTGGAGAATGCCATTTAAATGATAGAATCATAGTAAGACACGTTAAATATGTTTGAACTGAAAATGCAAAAGGAGATGAAAATATCCTCACGGGACAAATCAGGGCTGAATTAATACAGTAATCTCTCTCTTTCAAGATGTGTACCATGAAAGCAACAATGATGACGATGATTTGAAATGTTTCTGAATACAGAAGTAACTGTGCTTGACCGACTATTTATTTTATTGTCGATTTGTCTCTGGTGGACTTTATTCTTCCAGTCTTCTTAAAGCTTTGAATTTTACTGACACTAGATTCTGCTTCATGGTTTTTCCAGTCGGAATGTGCTGTACACTGCACACTTCCATTAGGGAACACAATTTCTCTTCTAGCTAAGAAACCCTAATTTTTTTTGAGGGGGGAGGAAAGTGCTGCTATTTAAGATTCTTGCCAAACAATCTACAAATGGAAAGGCGTCTGGAGACTGTGACCACTATTGGCAACTTATGAAGTATTAGGTAATAAGGAAGCAATGGTGAGACGCTAGTGGTGCTGACTCCTGCATTCTGTTAGATCTGATTCTGCATGGATATTAATAATGATGCACCCTATGGATGCAATTTCATGTTTATAACACTTGGGCCATTGGCAGCATTGTGCACCTGTGTTTCCCATGCCTTCCCATCTGCTGCTTATAGTCATTCAGATTCAGGTGACAGAAATATTTTAGATAAAAGTTAATTAGCCTGCACTCTGCAGATCAAATTTCTATAGTTCAGCATTAAATAGGAATCTTCCAGGTAACTGCTGAAAGTGGTTTGTATTCACCCTTCCTAAAATTAAAAATGTAAGATTTATTTTTCTAGGAAAAGGAATCTTTAGTACTCCCTGGATATTTTATGCACAGATTCCACCAAACTTTTGACATGTATATTGCCCTTATTCATTTTAGCTCTTATCTCTGCATATATATCAGAAGCAGAAGTAGAGAGATTAGAAATACACACATGTATACATAATCTAAAGGAACAGAGTGAACATGTTGCAGCCAGAAATTCTCCAACGTGTGGACACTGACCAATGTTGAGCCAGCCCCAGAACTTTCCTCAGTTTCTCAATCTTTAAAATGGGCCCAATACCAGTTACCTGTCAGCTTAACAAATACTTTGTGCAAGGGTTAATTCAGCTGGACACTATGTAAAAGTAATACATAAAATGCAGAGAACTCCTATTGCTCAAGGACCTTGTTCTGTCCTTAAATATTTATCTCCTTGTTATTACTTATCAACAGTTAAGTTCACAAATAGCTTCCTTTATTGAAAATATGTTTGCTTTTTTTAACGGACAAAAAAGGGTAATTATTCTTAGGCAATGGGAACAGAGATAAAAGCAATTGCATAGCAGCCTCTGAGTCCCTGTCACACAGAGGGAAGGCAGGGACAAAGAAATAATCCCCAAATGAATCTTCCCATCCATTGTTTCACTGTTCTGTATTTCTAATACTTTCCAATACCCCAAACACTCTTAACCACTCTTCTTCACGGATCGCTTCTGTACTAGCTGCAGATTCTCTGTATACTCAAAGGAATTCAGAGGCATGTTTCTTCCTTACACCATCGCCTGGGGCTCACACACACTTCTGAAGTCAAAGGCAGCAGATGCTGCTTTCTCTCCCACAGGCTCTCAGAGTTCCTCACTGGAATGTGAGACTCAGGGACCCCCTATCCCCATCCCCAGCCCTTCTATTTGGCGCCTTGACCGCTCTCCACGGTCCTGAATCTCCACTTCTACTTCTGCCGGGCACACACTAGACTTTTCCCAGCTGGTCAAAACATGAAGATGTTTTTTCCCCTTTTCTCCCTATTTCCTTTTTTCTTTCCACATTTTATTTTCATCCACTCTTAAAGTGTTTGATTCTACTTCCGCTGAGGTCCTTCTACCTACGACCTGTGACTATGGTTCCATCCTTAAACAATGTCAAAGTTATAAGACACCACGTCCCTCTGGACGTCAGCGGGCCCCCTTTGCTCGCCCCACTCTACCGTCCCTGCCCCCAGCGGCGCCTGTCTGCACTCCACGCGCCACTCGCCTCTCACCTGACTCTCCCGCGGAAACTCGTGGCGCACGATGCTGATCACTGGAATGTGCAGGACCGAGCTGACCAAGTCCAGCTCCATCATCTCGCCCAGGCCCTGGGGGAAGGCGAGCAGCGCCGATACTCCTTGCACCACCACGGTGTGGCACACACTTTGCAGAAAGGAGAAAGGGTCACTGCTCCACGGCGAGCTAGGGGAGGAGAAGGGCAAAAGCGGCAGATCGCCCAGGCCTGCCTCGATGGCCATCACGACTTCCAAAGACAGGTTGTAGGGCAGCAGCCCTTCCACGCGGTTCAGGTTGTCCACCGCGAATAGGAGGGCGTCCCGCGGCCACAGGGTCTCGGGCCCCGGGCCCTCCCCGGGCTTCCGGACGCCAGGCGGCCCCCGGCCACGCAGGGTGCTCCCCAACCAGCGTGCGCCCGGCGAGGGCGCCGGGGGCCGCCGAGTCCCTGGCTCCGGTTCATCCCTCTGGGCGCTTGCCCGGCTGCCGTCTGGAGCGCGGCTGGCCGCGCGGGGGGCCGTGGTCCAGGGCTGCAAGTGCACCGCGCCCACCCTCACCGCGTGCCCGATGCGCTTGAGGATCTGGCAGGGCTGCGGGTGCGAGGAGGAGCCGGGCACCCCGGCTAGCACCAGTGCGCAGGGCGGCGGCAACAGCAGACAGACCCTGCTCAGCAGCCACCACAAACTCAGTCTCCTCATTACTGAGACCCGCAGGGAGAAAGCGCGCCCCCTCCTGCGCCCGCCTCGCCCCTCGGCAGCTGCCGCCTAAGGTCTCCGCCTCCAGGTCCCGCGCGCAGCTTCACTCTCGGCGAAGCGGTCCCAGGAGCTGGCACGGTCTCCGGGCCATCCGAATTGAAGCCTAGCGCGCCCTTGGCAATCTCAGATCCAGCTCCGGGGTGCCTCCGCCTGGCATCCTCTGCCCGCCCGGGCACTGCGCGGAGCGGGGCAGGCGGGCGGGCGGGCGCCTGTCACCCGCGGCTGGGGCGCGGGTTCCCTGCCCGCCCCATCTGCAGGGCGCCTGGCACTGCGTCCGGCCCCTCGAGGCGGCTGGGCTGGGAAGCAGCCCGAGTTCCAAGGGGGCAGCGCGGACAGAGGAGCGGCGCTCGCACTTGGGTTCTTTCCCTTTTCCACCCAGGCGAGACCCACTTCTTTCCCGGGGTGGCGTTGGAGAGAGCGTTCACGCCCGGGGTGCGGAAAAGGGGACGCCAAATCCGCTTTGCTCCGCTGTGGGCCACCCTCTTGCAGGCTCCCCCGGCGCTAGCTTCATTTTCCTTCTTCCTTCGCCACTTCCTCTCTTCTTTCTTTCGTTATTTTCTGCCCAGTCGCCACTGCCGCTTGCTTCCTTGGAGGAGCAACACGACTGGCCAGCAAAGGGTGGTTCTGCTCCGAGCGCCAAAGTTCTCCCCGCCTCAGCCGGCGCCTCCCTGTTGCTGAGCCCTGGCGCCGGCCTGTCGCTTGGCTGCGCTAAACGCCCACTGTTGGTGAGATTCCCGAGTGCCACATCCAGTGCCCCAGGAAAGTCCTCTCCCCTCAGAGGCTGAAGCCCGAGTTTGCAAAATTCCCTGAGACCTCAGAGGGAAAAAAGACTGAGCCGTGGAGAATTCTGAACTCAGAGTCGTGCCCGAGGGATCTGAAATCCAGTGGTTCACTGAAATAGGCTCAAAAAAGGCTGTGACTTCAACAAGCTTCTCGATGTGTCGCTTTAAAGGTTGTTCTAACGAAGGGTATTAAGGCAAGAATTATTTACACATGTAATCTCCTCAGCTGCCTTCTCTCTGGTACGCGGACCTTTGCGTTTTTAAGGATGTTAATTCTGAGAATCTGCTTTTAGGCCCTCAGAATTAAAACCGAGTTCAAAGCAATTATTTGTTCATGATATTAGAGAGATTCAAAATACTCTTCGAATTTCAAATAAAGCCAACAGCAATCTCCAGTTTGGACTAAAAGTCCCCAGATCACTTTTTCTGCTAAGTTATTTTATTTGTATGGTAATACAGGGAGGTCAATAGGTCGTGATCTAATTTTCTTCCTACATGATCTGAGTAGTCTGGAACTAGAGGGAAAAGAAAGAGTTAAGAGCAGGCCTGTGGTTTCCACACACACAAAGAATAATTTTATTTTATTCCAAGTATCATGTGGAGGGAGGTTGGAAGAGAGATATCCATGGGGTGGAGCAAGCATTTGGGGGCTCAGCAATCATGAATGGAATACCACTTCAATAGAACCATGACCTTGGCAATTTATTTCACCCGACCTTGCCCTGCAGTTTGGATTTGCTAAATTGTTATGCAAATACAGCTAGCTTTTAGCTCTGGAGAGTTGTTTTGATTCATGAGCTAAAGTTTCCATCATGTTTTAAATCCTGGGATGAAGAGACTCCAGCTAAATAAAAATCCCAAGAACGTTGCAAAGTGAAGGCGATTTTCCTAAGTATAGACCCTCAAAGACGTCTCGGAGCAAAATTCACCAGACATTCAAAATAGTTTTTCCGAGACTGGGTTGCTAGAGAAGAAAAGGCTCCTATGAGGGAGGAGTGAAAATAACAGAAGAGGCTGGACCAGGAAGGAAAAGGACCCTCCTGAAGTCGAGAGAGCATCCCCTGAATGGGGATACACTGCCTCTAGCCTATTAGAAATTCCCTCCTGTTCCAGAGCATTCCACTGATCAAGACTTGAGTAAGCAAAGTGTAGAATTCCATGGTCCTTGTATTACAGGCAGATTGGGTGTATTTGTCTGTTGTTTGAGTATGTGTGCATTGAAAGAGTGTACCACTCTGGGTTATACCCAGAAATCCGTGTGGTATCTTAGCGCTTGGCATTACACATACGTTCAGATCAGGTTAATGATTAGGGACGGAAAGGGGATACAGGGAAGTCGGAGAAAAGTCTGGCCACTTAGATAAGAAAAGTTAAATAGGAACCAGAGCAGCAATGAGTTTCTGGAACCTTGTGACTCAATTGATGGAGTATATCCTGTTCTCCACAAAATGCAGTTTCGGGCTTGTGACACAGTTGGGATAATGGTCATAGTTACAGCATAGTACCCACAACAAATGTCACAGACCTCAGGACCAATAGACACCACCATACAATTGTTGGAAAAATAGCAGGTAGCAGTGATTGTTAACAAGGTAAGGCAAATGGGTGCTGTGGTAACTAAAGTAACCTGTTACCTACCTATAAGAAATAGCCAAGTATACCTAAGGACCTTCAGGAACCAATGAAAAACTCTTATAGATAATTGTGGGAGGAACTAAGATAAGATAACTTGTGTGGGGGCATGTTCTCTCACTTGCCAGGGCAACTCTTTGCAAGCTTTCTGGAAAAGTCTGTGTTTATCTATGCTTTACTTTAAATGAACTATATTCTTTTTCTTTACTTTAAATCAACTTTGCTTCTCTTTGGCTACCGTGGAGAGTCCAGGCTGCCTTATTACCACCTTTCCCCATACCTTGCTTTCGCTTTGACTTGGCCAGACTTGCTAGTTCTGCTGAGTAAATCAGACCAGGCCTACTGAACAGCTCAAGTGTCTTAGAAACCCCTAATAGTTCTCAAGATGATGATGGAGAGCAGTATGACCTGATTGTTAATGGCATCCTCGAATCCCTGTGTGTGCTTTAGGACTCTGACAAGTTTTTAGACAGTTATTCATTTCTGAAGCGATTTCTGAATTTTTGAGGATAATTCTGTCCCATGTTATAAAAAAGGCTATAATTAAATCTCATGAATGCTGAGTGACCTGTGAAGAATAGCCCTTCCTTCTGCTGGTTTTCTTTTTCTTTCTTTGTTTTTTTAATTTCATTGGTTTCCCTTCTGCTTTCCGTTTGCTGCTTGGTTCCTTTTCCATATCACTGTGGTCTTCGCATCTCTGACATGAGCCTACTCTCACCTTTCTCTGCATCTTCTCTTTCTTTTCCCCTTTCTCCTTCTCCTCCACTTTCTAATTTTCAAAGCTCTTTCAGATTCAGTCATCAATTCAACAACTACGTATTAAGTTCCTATTGTGTGTCAGACATTGTTGTAGGACTATCCTGGGAATAGATGAATAAACTCTGGTTCAGAGAAGTTGAGTTTTCCCTGTCCACAAGGTCATAATCAATGATTAAAAAATGCTAACTAACATAGAACAAATGCTTATATGTAGCAAAGCATACAAATAAGTAAATGCAGGATATGTTAGTTGGTGCTAAGGAGAAAAACAAAGCAGGGAAGAGGAAGTGTGAAGAGAGTGGGTTGTAATTTTAGTGGAGAGCTAGGGAAAACCTCTTTGAGAAGAAAACTTTGTGATAATGACCAAAAGGGAAGTGAGTGAATGATTCCTGTGAATTCTGAAGGCAAGAATTTCCAAGCAGGAAAAACAGCAAATGCAAAGGCCCTGAGGCAGAAGTGTTTCTGGGAGTATTTGAGAAATAATAAGGGATCCATATGGTGGCAGCAAAATGATCCTGGGTGACAGGTCAGAGAGGCAATGAAGAGGTAGTCGGTAATGTAAGCCAATGAAGAACTCTGGCTTGAACTATGAATAGGGTAAGAAGACATGAGAGTGGGGGGAATGGGCAGAAAGTGGTGGACTGATGTTTTAACAGGACCACTTTATCCATTCTATGGATAATAGATGAAAGGTGGATAAAAGCAGAAGCCATAAAAGGAAATGTAAGGCTATTGCAATAATCCATGGGACAGTTAACCCTTTCAAATCATAAAAACAACTTTATTGGGTTAATATAATCATTCCCATTCTAAAAGAGAGGAAATTGTGCTTGAGAAACTCGAATTATTAGCACAAAGTTATCACATAGTGAGGGACAGTTTGGCCTCAGAATTTTAAGTTCATCCCAGCTGCATCATTGGTAGCAAAAATCAAATTTCAAAATTGGCTCACCCAGAGAAGATGAAGCTCTTTTTATTACCTGATTCAAAATGAGAACTACTGATCTAAGAGTCAACATTTGAGAGTCAAACAAACAAAAACAAATCCAAATGCTCACAATTTAAAATGTACTTTTGTGCACATCTGTGCTTTATGAGACCAGCAATGGGTAGACTGAAAGCTGAGATATAATATATTGGAGGAGGCTCAGGACAGGCTGCAGTAAAAGAAGTGATGGGAATTAGAAGCTTGGCTTCCCTTCTCAGCACTGTTTCCCCAGGGGGATGACATTTAATCTTTCAAAGCTGGAGCTTCTCCCATTGTACGGTGATTGTGGTGACAGCTCTTGGCAATCTTCTTCGTAGATGCAGTGGTGCGCAGACTCCTGTGAACCTTTCCAAGTTCCATGGGAATGGGAGGCTCCTTGTGGGGTTCTCGGTTCAGTCACATGCTCTCAGCAATGTGGAAAACTAGTCTTTTTCTTTCCTGTAACGACTGAACATATTACACATCGTATGCACATTTAGCCTTGTTTCTGTGACTGACAATAATATTGAATGACTTATCTCCAGTTCTGGGTGAGCCCTTTTTTATAATAGTAACTATGTAGGTTTGTAAAAATAGTCAGATGAAAAAGTTGCTGGCTCTGAGTTAGTTCATATCCGTAAGCACAAATGATGGGCCCTTCTACATCCTCCTCTTTATCTCTACTGCCAGAGACCCCCTTGTTATGAGGATCTTCCTGGACAAGAACAAACAAACGAAAATATGTGATGCTTTGAGAGACTCGATGGTAGCAGAATTTTAGGAGAGGATAAATATAGAAAAAATCAGGTCAGTTTAAAGGAGCAAATCCTGAGGATTCGTCTATCAAAAGTCCAAGCATTTTTTTTCTCATTCTCCCAATTGAAAAAAAAAAAAAAGAAGAAAAACAATATTGATGTGATACGTGTAACACTCTCCTACAGTCTTCTAATTGGGCATGCATTTTGGCAACAATTATCCTCTTTTAGAAAATATAAATGATAATTGGGGACTCGTGGAGTTAGGGACGCTGCAGACTCCTAAGTTGAGTCGGTCAGCGCTCGCCATGAAGCCAGGTTTCAGTCCCCGTGGGGGTGGCTTCAGCGGCCGAGGGGGCTTTGGTGATCGTGGCGGTCGAGGTGGAGGCCAAAGAGGTTTTGGTGGAGGTCAAGGTCGAGGTGGAGGCTTTAGAGGCTGTGGACGAGGAGGAGGAGGTGGAGGAGGAAGAGGAAGAGGAGGTTTCCAGTCTGGTGGCGCCCAGGGTCATGGTAGGGGGAGAAGGAAAGAGAGGGAAGCAGTCGGGGAAGAATGTGATGGTGGAACCTCATCGGCACAAGCGTGTCTTCATTTGTCGAGGAAAGGAAGATGCACTGGCCACCAAGAATCTGGTCCCTGGAGAATCAGTTTGTGGAGAGAAGAGAGTCTCCATTTCTGAAGGAGATGACAAATTTGCGTACCGAGCCTGGAACCCCTTCTACTCCAAGCTGGCAGCAGCAATTCTGGGTGGTTCAGACCAGATCCACATCAAGCCAGGGGCCAAGGTGCTCTGCCTTGGGGCTGCCTCAGGCACCACCGTCTCTCATGTCTCTGACATTGTAGGCCTGGATGGTCTAGTCTACGCAGTTGAATTCTCCCACTGCTCTGGCCATGACCTCATTTACTTGGCCAAGAAGAGGACCCCAATATTATTCCTGTGATTCAGGATGCTCGACACCCACGGAAATCCCGAGTGCTTATCGCAATGGTGCATGTGATCTTTGCAGATGTGGCCTAGCCAGATCATACCCCGATTGTGGCCCTGAATGCCCAGACCTTCTTACCTAACGAAGGACACTTTGTGATTTCCATTAAGGCCAACTTAAGGCCAACTGCACAGACTCCATGACCTCAGCAGAGGCGGTTATTTGCCTCAGAAGTGAAAAAAATGCAGTAGGAGAACATGAAGCCCCAGGAGCAGTTGACCCTAGAGCCATAGGAAAGAGATCATGCCGTGGTCGTGGGTGTGGACAGGCCACCCCCCCAAGGTGAAGAACTGAAGTTCAGTGCTGTTTGGATTCCCAGAGATGTGTTGTTGATACTTGTTGCTCGTGTGTTTTTCTATTGAAAGAGTCATCGGTCAAAAAAAAAAAATATGTATATAAATGAGTCTCATGATTATAGGACTATCAATTAATCACAGATTAAGATAAATTATTTGACCCTGATTATTTTAAAGTAACATCTTGTTGAATTTTGGGATGGAGAGAAGCGTTTGAGGGAACATAGGGGACTGTAAGGAAGACTTTCAGAAGACATGTAAGAATTATGTCATTGTCGTTATTCTAGAGCTTTTGTTTCGAGTTATTTCTACATGCCGGGCACACTGCGTACATGATCCAGGTGGAAACCCACTGAAAGATTTTTGGGCAGCCTGACTGACTGGAAACGGAAGAAAATGAATATTAGAAACTAAAGAAATGAGGTGAAAAAGGGAAACAAAAATTTATCTTGTCCAGTTCAAAACACGGCCTAGGCTTTGCTCTAACTCTGAACACATAAAGGAAAATGTCTTTTCTTTTGCATCACATAATCACCTACACCCAGGAAACCAAAATCAGGCCAGGGCTATTACCTATCTATAAATTAGGAGCTGCCAATAGTTGTTTACCTTTCAGCTGTGGAAAAGAACACTGTGGTGTCCTCATTCTGGTTCTTGTCAGGAGAGTCGGTTATCGGTTGTGACAGGTGCTTGGCCTTTTCAACATCCACCAGGCTTATTAGCTGAGTGTTTGGGTTCCCCAGGTCCCTCCCGAAACCCTGTAGTAAAGGGAACTCAAATCCAGATTGCAGAGGCTACTACGGCAGTATCTCTCTCATTCTCTTTCTTCCTTTTGTATGTGGTAAATATTCCATTTTAGGGTTTATCCAATCACTTACGGAATAAAACCTGGCCCAACCAAGATTGGGACATTTTTAAAGGACTTTTTATGTGTATGTGCCCAATTTGTAGCGCTAGTTTTACAACTGCAGCCAAAAGAATTTGGAAATTTTCTAAAAGTGTATTTGCCATCCTGGATCTCACGCTTTGGATCTGTAAAAAGCATTTTGTTAGGGGGAAAAAATTATTTCTTTAGAAAGAGATGTTTAGGAAGATTTTCAGAAGATGGACAAGAATTAGGAAATCTTCATTATTCTACAGCTTTTATCTTGAGTGATTTCTACACGCCAGGTCTTTGGCATACACGATCTCCTAATTTTATAAATAGATTGTTATCCTTATTTTATAGATGATGAAACTGAGGGTTGACGAGGTTGTCATTTGCTGAGAACTGGGAAACAAACCCAGATTTGATTCTCAGACTCTGAAATCTGTCCACTTTTCATCTCCACTTCCAGTGTGAATGGAAGCATTTTGACCAGACCTGGATGACTTTAGAACCGTTAACTGAATAGTACACAGGGGATCAACATAATTATAAAGTTATATGATTATTAATTACTTATCAGAGTGTAAACTCCAAAAGTTTTAATGTTTAAGATGATCTTAGGAAATTGTTTCCTTACTGTTTAATAGTATTACAAATAAATTGGCATGGATAATTATTTTCTATTTTCTTATTGGGTCACAAAACATTTAGCCAGATGTCTTCTATCTACTTCATATATGCAATGACTCCTCTTGGCTACTGTTTTAAATGTCATTGAGAATATTGTCTTATAAGTCATTATTCTTTGGGCCTCTGTGCACCAACTACATGCTCAGGATATCATGAAATATTTTCATATGTCAAAATCTGCCTAATTTGGGATTATATATGTTTTAGAATGTTCTCCCTGGAAAAAGTTCAATTCTAGGAAAGCCCTTACTCTCTCTCTCTCT
>NW_003852409.1:6135897-6137803 GCF_000181295.1 Otolemur garnettii
AATCCAGCCTGGGCCGCCAAACAACAATGATAGCTGCAACCGAAAAAAAATAGCCAGGTGTTGTGGCTGGCGCCTGTGGTCCCAGCTACTTGGGAGGCGGAGGCAGGAAACTCGCTTGAGCCCAGGAGTTGGAGGTTATTGTGAGCTATGCCACGGCACTCTACCCAGGGGGAGAGCTTGAGGCTTGTCTCAAAAAAAAAAAAAAAAAAAGCAAGACTGAAATAATAGCAGTAGTGATTAGCTTATGATCACATGGAACTCTACCAAGAAGTCAATGGGAAAACACTTCATCCATTAAAAATGTTGGTGTAATGAGACTAATTTGGATAAGGCGGGATATAAATAATAATGATTCCTGTATTCTGAAATGAGATGATGCTTCTCTTTTTGAAGAGCTTAAAGTATTTTTGCAGTTTTTTAAACTTCATTCTCTTTAAGGTAAGAAGAGGGTAGATATGTTAATATATTTAATTAATATATTTTACATCAATTACAAGTAGCTGATGCCTGAAGCAGAGTCCGTACACGGATGGCTCACGATTCTATAGCTTTAGGCAGAGGCAGGACTAAAATCTCATTTCTTTTACAACAGTCAAAACTTGGAGGAAACATTCACTACTACTCCCTCCACAGATGGAGGAGTGGGTGTTGTGTAGGTGGGTGGTGCTTCTTTGATCTGCCCCCAGGAAAGACCCCAATCTGATTCTGACATTTAATGCCATTAAGCTGAGGCTGAACTTGTCTGGTGATAAAAGCACTCAACTGTCCATTTGTGTATAAAGTCCACACGCGCCTTAATCTTTGCTCACCTTTTCTAACGGGGATGTGTACAAATGCCTCCTGTGTTGGTGTGGTTTCTTTCTAAATGTGTCCACTTGTTCAGTGGTGCAGTAATGTTTTTGTGGAGTTTCAAAAGTGGCTTTTGACAAAAGCAACCTTTCTTTTCTATTACACTAGCTATTCAATCTTTTTCTTTAAGTCTCTCTACTAGCTCCTTGCTGCTTTCTAAATCAAGCTGTGATTTTCCATCATGAGGTTTAAATTTGCTATTACAATCTTTTTTTCTTAACTAGAATCTTCTCCGGTGCTAAAATCACATCATCGTTACTCCAAAAATAGGTGGCCAGAAATAGGTATAAGGCAGGATCCAATGAATGATTCAGGCACAGGTGTGTGCAGGGATAGGTAGGGGGCATTTCCTACAGCTTTTATGCTTATGCTTCCACAGTTTTCGAGTGATTAACAATACTTATAAGTCCTTTATACATCATTCCATTCTGGTTATGCTAATGCTAACAAATCTTGTTTGTCTACATTGTCAGGAGATAACGGTTCTTATTTTTCTACGTAGTCAGGAAATATGGTTACTGTTTAATACATACTACAAATATAGCCAGTATAACCTTTGGCTACATTTTTCACAAGATCAGTAATTATGATGAGAATGAGAAGGTACAAAGAATCCTGTGGGTATATTAGAAAAGGCTTTAGCAATGCATTTATGTTTAATATGATGAAAAATATAACATATAATAAAAATATAATTTACAAAATGTTTATGTTGGGTTATTAGTCTCAATTCTTTATTCCTCTGTAGTAGTAACTACAGTAGTAGTAATGACTTTATGCTAAGTATAGCATATATCCCTAGTTTTTGAGTTGGACGTTGACCAATCCATTGCTTTGACCAGTGAGATTTTAGTGAAAATGAGGCAAAGGCTTAAATGATCTCTTTCTCTCTCTCTCTTTCCTTCCTTCCTTCCTTCCTTCCTTGCTTGCTTCCTTCCTTCTTTCTTTCTCTCTTTCTCTTTCTCTCTTTCTTTCTTCTTCCTTTCTTCCTCCCTCCCTCTCTCTATTTCTTTCTTTTCTCTTTCTTTCTCCTTCCTTCCGTCCCTCTCTTTTCTCT
>NW_003852409.1:6138807-6219781 GCF_000181295.1 Otolemur garnettii
GTTAACCAGTTTGATGAAAATATTTCAAATTGTATATGAAAACACCACACTGTACCCCATGATTGCATTAATGTACACAGCTATCATTTAATTAAAAAAACAAATACTTTATTTTCATTTTTTAAATAGTACAAGGAAGTATATACATCATAGTAATATTTTAAATTTTTCTCATTTCTCTCATCCATTTTCATTATTCATTGCAACTTTTCACATTTTTAAAAAACAATTCTAAACTGCACCTAAAATCTTTGAATCTTTCTCTGTTTGAAGATTTTCCCAGCCATAGCCTGTGGCCTCCTAGTCTTTCTCAGTCTGTAGCTTTCTCTCTGATTCTGCATAAAAAACCACAAGAAAATGGATTCAATTCAGTTGACAGGAGACTGAAGACCTCAAGCCAGAATCTTCTTTAGTGTCCTGAGTTAGGATAAAGGCTGAGGACACTCATAATTTAATAACTGTTGACACATCACTCGTGGAGGCTAAATCAGCTCTGAGTTAGGAAGATGATAGATGTTTGGCATAGAAAGCAGAAATAAATAAAAAGGTCCCTGCTTTGAGATCTCACTAGTATTGGAGAATTTCACCATTCAAAGCAAACACTAAAAAGTTATAAGAAATAAATCTTGAAATGGAAGAAACTTCCTTAATTGCAGTTGGGTTCTTTGTAAGGGTATCAAACATAAAAGAAGCAATGAAAAAATGTTAGATAATGTTATAGAAAAATACAGGATATGCCAGAAATCATAAATAAAATAATAGGATAAAATAAAGCCCAAATAGACTAGTAAGATGTATATATACATTTCAATATATATTTTCTACTTGTCATAGTAAATATAGTGGTTTTCAGATTATCTGGTTGCCAAAAGTGTGGTATTTTTGGTTTGAAAAATGTTACTTTACTTCTCTATAACAAAAATTTAATTAATCTTTCAAGTTTCCATTTCTACTGATGGTAGAAAATTTAAATAGGTAAATTTAAAGAAATGTAGTTGATTTGGCTTAAGCATAGGTGCTTGTGGTTCTTTCTTTCTCTGTTTTCTTCCTCTTTTTTTCTAGGGCAGAAGTAGGCTTATGAAATGACCTAGTGTTAGGGAAAGGAAGTTAGATTTTTGGATACTTCTCTGCTCTGGTGACTCCCAATGTGGGCCTGCATCTTCTGTTGAAGCCTTAAGGACCATACCCCCCCCATCCTCACACTTCCAACTCTAGGCTTCTTGTGGCCATTGGCTTTTTCAGCCCTTTCTGCATCTCTTAAGGGAGCTATGAGAATTTCCTAAGACTCATCCATGTAACACTGGGGAGTATAGAATTTGAGGAGGGTGCACTCAGGTCTTCCCTTAGGCAATGTTCTAGTCCTCAGGAGTTGAGGTTTTGCTACAAGGCTCTCAATTTGATAGACTATGTCCCAAGTTACTAGAGAATAGTTCCTTATAATGTGTAATTCTCTTAGCCTAATTGGGCATTTATGGAATCCATTTGTTTCTGCTCAAATATTTCAACCCTGTATTATCAGTAGTTTTGTACTGATGGCAGGAAAAAATTACTGCAAATTTAGCAGCTTAAATTAACACACATATATTGCCTCATAATTTTCATGGTTCAAGAGTACAGGGTTTTCTTCTCAGGAGCTCACAAATCAATTTGTTGACCTGGCTGTATTCTCATCTGGAGGCTTGCCTGGGGAAGAATCTACTTCCAGTGTCATTAAGGTTGTTGGCAGAATACAATTCTTTGGTGTTGTAGGATTAAGGCCCTGAATTTTTGTTAACTATTGGTTGTTGGCTGCCCTCAAATACAAAAGACCACAAGCATTTCCTAGAAGCCACCTGCATGGAAAGGATTTTCCATATAGACTTCTCTGATATGAAAACGTACTCCATTAAGCACTCAGGAAGAATCTCTACTAGGATAGAGTCTTATATAACATAACATAATCACAGGACTGATAGCCCATCAGCTTTGCTGCAAAATAATATAACCTAATTATGGGAGTGTGATCCTGTTAACTTGCAATGCTCTTTTGGTTCCAGTCAAGGAAAAAGTTCTGCCCCCTCTTAAGGAAAATAATTAATTAAAGGCATGGACACAAGGCGGTGAGGATTTCTGAAACCATCTGAAGTTTCTTCACCATATACTCTAAATGAGGTGAAAATCTAGGCAATGTGAGATGCTTGTTGAATTTGTAGCCACACTCCCTCTGATTCTTTTTTTTTCCTGTCAACTCATAACATTTTTATTCTCCCAGCTCAGTCTTACATCATCAGGTATGCCTTTTCTAATCCATCTGTGAATACAATTTACAACCTTTCTAAAGGTTGGGCTCTAAATATTTCAAGGATTTTAGAATCTCAAAACCAAAACCAAAACAAACAAAAAAATTCTCTCTCAAGAATAATCACTTCTGCTGTAATTTGGCAAATATTTGCCCAGGAGCTTAAAAGCCAAGAATATAATTTTTTCCCTTAAATTAAATAATAAACCATATTCTCTGCCTAATTTAAATGATGGGATGGTTATATAACTAAAAACAAATTAATTTTCAAGAGGAGAAATATATCAGGTGATATGTTAAAATTTCTTAGGCATAAACACAGTGGGAGAATGCTATTACCATTTAATGATGGCTTCCTGGAAGCTTGCATGCTTTAGTTAAATCAAAGAGCTAAATATAATCACATAAGGACATTAAAATATATAGATCAGAGTGCCCAAGGTTACATAGTTGATGCTTTGAAGAAATGGGAATACTCCAATGCTGATAATAAAATCAAGATATAAGTCCCTATAGAGGGCCACACAACTGATTCTTTTTTATAAAATGATCCAATAAGAGTAATTAATACAAAAAAAAGAAGAAAAGAAAGAAAAACTAAGAAGTATACATATAAAGATGTTTACAGCAGCCCAATTCAAATATTCTAGAAATCTGGAAAGCAATATAAATATTTAACAATAGGGGAATAATTATTTATGGCGTATTAGTTATATGTAATTTCATTCTGTCAGTTAAAATGATGAACGTGAAAATTCTAGCTTGCTAAATCATGTATGAAAAAAAATCAAGGGTAGATTGCATACACGTTGATTTCAATTCTGTGTATACAATCTTCATTTGCACATCAAGGGAAATTGAAGAAGACCAGAAAAATACTAATAAGTGATAATAATTACCATTTACAAAAATTAGTAGTACCACCTTTACATACTTTAGAGTGAAACAAGGATGCACACGTTATAGTATAGCTAATCCAGCAAGTAGCTGCTCAGCTATCTCTCACATTTAAAACATACTTAGGAGGGCAGCGCCTGTGGCTCAAAGGAGTTAGGGCACTGGCCCCACATGCTGGAGGTGGCGGGTGCAAACCCAGCCCCGGCCCAAAACTGTAAAAAACAAACAAAACAAACAAACAAGAAAAACCTTAGGAACTAAACAATAAGCAAATACATCTCCAAAGAGCCAAAGCAGACGTTGGAATGTTGATGCTCTGCCATCCACACACTTTATCTATAGAGGAACTTCCAACTTTCCCCTAGAGCATTCGGACTAACCTGATGACTGTACCACAGCACGAAGGAGAGATGATAGAAAAGAGGGAGCAAAACCTCAGAAACGTAATAAGATCCAAACAGTATCACATACTTTACAAAGTGCATTCCCACTCATTATTTCATACATACACTTTGTTCATTGTTCATTGTTCATTGTTCATACAAACACTTTGAGTTTTTCTTTAAAGGGGTCCATCTCACAGAAGAATACATGTAGTCAAATATTTTTGACCACAGTCATGCAACTAAAACCCAACTGTTTTAAATTCCGAATCACTTCCCCTTTACCATGTCCTCCTCCCTGCAAACTGAATAGACAGTTTATAACATGTTCACTTTGGCATTTGACATTATTTTAAGGCAAAATGGCTGTAATGGCTGTACATTTGTATGAAATTTGGTTTCTTTCTTTTAGAACACCTCAGATACTCTGCATCTTCACAGTTCTCTCTCTCTCGTTCTCTATGGGTCTCATTCCAATCATGGAATTAATAAGTTAGGGAAACTGGGCTTCTTCATATAAAAGTTCTAGTTTTCATTCCGGAGCAGCTTAATGAATGGAGATTTCTATCTGGAATTTTACTTGGTGCTGCTCTATATCATAGGTTTTAGAAAGAAGACCAAACCCTGCAAAAAATGGACTTCAAAAACTTCCTTCAGGAGAAAAGACTTCCGTATTAACCAGGGTCAAATGGTATGTTTTTGTGTTTGAGGCTTCATGTTATTCTTTCTTGTGATGTCTTTGGCTTCCTGGGATACTTAATATTTTCTAAGTTCCTTTTGGCAAGATTAGGTGGTATTTTCTAGGTTATCTGGACCCCACTAAAGGCCTGCCTGGGGAAATGATTTTGGCTGGTAAATTTTTCAGTACATACACAAGCACACACAAGCACATATCCCATACTTCCTTGGCAGTTGTTGTCTTGAATGCATTGCCTTGAATTTTAGATATGTCTTTGTTTTAATACGTGAAACTCTGAAGTCAAGAAAGTAGATCTGGTTGTGTTCACAAAGAGATAATGGGACCCTCTCTTGGATAATAAGTAAGGCTTCACTCTTTGGTACTTGTCTAACTTTGCATATTACAACCCCAAATAGAACTAGTGGCAGGTTAGGACTTGCCTACTTCCAGCAGACTGGGCAATAGCTGAATTAGCCATATTTTACTTCCTTTGTAGCAATCGGAAGAATAGACATATTACATATGTGGACTGATGAGTAAGTGCCAGGTGCCACCAAGGGTTCAGCTCTGGCCCTTCCTTCCACCTGCCACTGCCAATCTGCAAGAATATAAAAGTGATTCATAACAAAAACAAAACCACAACAACACCCCCACAACAGCAAAACAAAAGTCCTCACCTACAAACCAATAAACAAGACAAAGAAGCACCTGGCAGAAGGGGCTGGGTCTGGCTCCGGTGCAGACAGTCTCTCCAAAGTGATAGTCCCTATCTTTCCTTTTGGTATATACCCATAAGCTCAGGACTGTGGCCAAATAGGCAACTATGTCACAACCGAGACCCAATCTGAGGTTGAAATGTTCTAATACATACTTCTCTGTGTTGAGGCAACAAGTGATAGGAAATGTGACTGAAGCTTTTGGTGAGTTCAGAAAGAGAAAGTTCAACAACGTAGTGAGTGTGTGGAGGGGAAGGATTAACCTTGGGACCTCTATTCTAGGGTAGAAGAGAAGGTTCAATGGAGAAAGCTTCTGACTTTCTGAATTGTGACGTTGGCCCTTCACACGCGTTCAATATTAGCTATTATTATTACTGACTGAAAACAGAAACTATATACACCATTAAAAAAAAAAATTCAACAAAATGAACTCTGAACAGCACAGGTTTTCAGTGAACAGGCAAATCGTATTCCATAACTTGAAAGTCTTTGAGAGCACTGCCACATTTCCACAGGGTGTGATAGAGGGCAAAGATCAGTTAAGTCTCCCCTGCAATTAGATTGAATCACCATGTGCCCTTCCTCTGGGATTGCATTAGTTCATTCTCTTGAACAGTAGCACGTAATAAAGAACGGTTAACATTACATACTTGTCTTTTATTTTAATTGCTACAACATAATTTGCTAAAGCATTTGCTGGAAATGAATTTGAAGATTTTTCTCTACTACCTAACTTGGCCATGCTTATGTAAAATTGTCTATAAGCAATTCTTTCAGAAATAATTTACAAAAAATCCTGGTTGCCCTTTAAGAAATATGATACTCCTTTCTGGAAATGGGAAATGTAATTGGTTCTAATTATCCCTTTCACTGTCTTTATCAGGTATCTCAGTGCCAACTTTGAATTCAAATAAACAAGTATGTTGATATTATTTTTCTTTTGTCTCCTTTGCATTAATTTCTTGATTTTGTGTTTTATATCCATATATATTCTCCTACTGCATTTCATGTCTTTTTTTAATTGCAGGCTGCCTCAAGTCCTTTGGGGAAAATAGTAAATAAAAATTCAATCAAACAATAAATCAATTCCACCCTGTCCTGGTGTATTCTGTTCAAATTAAGAAAGAAATGTGCAAATAATGCATTGGGCATTTATCTAAATTTATTGAATCTGATGAGGGAAATACTCAACCAGAGTGTGAACAAAGAACTTCTGGGTATTAAACTGCTAGGATTGCAAGGACGTCAGAGGTCAGCTAGTTACACCTTCAATCTGACTCTTAGCATTTGCATTCTTATTGGCATCCTATTTTCTAAAGTTTTATTCAGCTTTGTGTATCATCATTCTATTCTTATGTCTTGTGATAAATAAACATATTTTTAAAGGGCTCATTTAAATTAAGGTAGGAATGTTCAATAATGATAATATGCATTGCAGCATTTAAAACATCTTAATTAAAAGTATTTGATCTCTTTTATTTTCCCCATAATTTATACATTCATAAATACCTTAAGATTAATTCAAACCACTTATTTTTGGATAATTTTTATTCATCTAAATGCTAACAGGTAAGAGTTATCTTCTATCTAAAAATAACATCTAATTTGTGTCTTTGTAAACTTTTCTAAGACGATCAGCTCTGAAAAGTATACAGTATCCTATTATTATTTAAATTTGGACCTGCGCTCAAAATGTTGCAAGTTAAAAAAAAATTAGAAACTTGATAAACAGTTAATCCCAAACACTAAGGCCCACGTACCCGGAGCTATAAAGAACCGCAAAATACAGAGTGGTTATTTTGTATTTTTGGTTAATCTCAAACACCAGGGCCTGCATACCTGGAGCTATAAAGAACAGCAAAATACAGAGTGGTATTTTGTATATGTATTTTTGCCAGTTCATTGTATCCCACTGCCCCTGCTACACAGCTAAGTTGCCGACAATATAGAAAGATTGCTAAGCAGTCCTGGAAAATCTAGCTGAGGAACTGGGGACATCTGAATCATAAAAGTAGCTGCCAGTGAAGATAAAACTGCTAGTTATGGTTGGTTCTGCGTGGGAATGGGCAGTCATCACAGCTGGGTTTGCTGGACCGTGTTGAGACAGTTACTGTGGTAGAATTCTGCCCCTTGAATCATCCAGATCCTGATTTAGTAAGCCTCTCCTGAGGAACTGCCTTATGGGAAAAGTTCATTCTTTTTGTTTACTGATTGATTTTATTTCAATGATTTTTAAAGACGTATTTTTTTTTTTTTTGTTACATAGATGAAGCGTATAGCTTGGAATTTTAAAACTTGATCACCTGTTAATGGTTGTGAACCTTCCTTTTCCCTGATAAGGAAATACAAAAAGTGTTCGCTATGTTTTGGTAGACAGATGTGTGGAGGGAAGAGAATAGATAAAATATTGACATCAGGACTTCCATTCTAAATAGAAAGAAAGCTCAAATTCTTGAATTAAGAAATCTTCTGAACTCCTGAATTGTTCCACTGATTCCTTCATAGAGCTACGATGGGTGCTTACAAAAGAGATCTTCAGATATGAGAACCATATGCAAAAACCTCTTGTGTCTCCCAATTTAAATTTATACCAGTACCAAAAATAGGCTGAGGGATGCCTCCAAGTGGAAGACCCAGGGCTTTTCTTCGTGGGCAAACGCCTGCTGCATTTCCTCTGAGGACTGCATCTTGAGATGACAGCTTGTGTTTGCTCTTTCCCGGCTCGTCTCTTATGTTTGGGCTTTGTTAGTATCACTTCAGCACATCACACGTTCAGTTAGCCAGTTAGTACAAAATTACTTCATTGTCATATGTGGAAGTGTTTGCATAAAGATGAATATACACAGACTTCTCGTTTTCAGGAGAATATCAATGCCAGGCCACTCAGACATCAACATTCCAATCAGACTTGATCAATTGTCAAGTGAAACAGTATCACTTGCCGGAGGATGAGTTGACCCACGAAAATCTTCAGCCATGATTAAGAGCAGCTCACTGTGTTTCTGTACTCTGGCATTGAAGAATGATTTTTTCCCCTTTATTTTGCATTAATTCCATTAACCTAGATATGACTCTTTTATAACCCAGGATGGTCGTAGACAGCTGGGCACAGGTCATAGAAGCTCAACTCAACCAACCAGAGTATGTAATGTTACAGCCTCACTTGGGCTCCGTATGGAGGGATCTGAGGCAGAGATTCTGTTTATAGCACAATTCAGGGAAGTTGTGTGATTTAACAATTTTGTGTTCATAACACAAAGTGGAGTTCTTAAGTTATGAATATGGGGGCTGATATTTGTGCATAAGTGAAATCAGGTTATTTGGAGGATTTTGCTCCTATTTAAGCACCAAAATAAAAAAACTCAGGTAAGAACATTTTGGATAAAAGTTTAGATGCCCTCAGAAACTCTAATTTTGGCATGCTTTAATGTTTTTATTTATTTTAATGAAACTATTCTTTTAAAGTAATTTTATATCCTTTTAAAAATTTTATATACTTTTAACGTCAGCTTTTTAATGGAAAAGTTTTTCACAGAGTCAACACTGAACTAGGTGGCTGGCAGGACGGGGAGCGAAGATGTTGGAAAGGGAGAGGGCCCCGCAGAGGGAGACGAGCCTCGCTTCTCCGAGGGCTGCAGGAGATCTGGACGCAGTTCGCTGTGGGAAACCACGCATTCTTGGAGTTCCTTGTGGGTTCAGGAAACTGCAGGGCACTTTCTAGTCTTTTGTGACACTTTTAGCTCAAGTTCTCCAAAAATAGATTCTGACACGAAGCTTTGCTTGTAGGGAGTTGACTGGGGAATGTGCTCAGAACCAGCACTTGTTGGAGGCGAGGGATTGGGCAGAGAGAGCAGGTGATGCCAGCACAAAAGAAACCTCAGCAGATGCCACAGGAATTCTGAAACAGGACTGGCCTGCAAGGGTTGGCCTATGTAAAATGCCAGCACAGCTTCCTAATTCTTAGGTTTGCAATCCTGAACAGGGTTCTTAAACTTATAGACACTATTTCATACAGCATCTGGGAATGTTAAAGGAGCTTAATAGTATAGTGCAGTTAGGGTGCAGTAATACACAAAGCCTTTATACTTAAGAAATGTTAGTTACAAATATTGTCATACCCATTTTACAGATGAGAAAACTGAGCCTTGGAGAGGTTAAAGTGCTAAGGCATATGAACTCAGGCATTTAAACTATTGAGTCCATTCTCTTAATTTTACTGAACATCTTCTATAATAAAGTGCTAAGTGTATATGACATGTAGAGATCCAGGAAATCAAATTGACTACATTCCCATGACTTCAGATAAAAGGGCCACACTGAGTGAAGATTAACTCCATAAAATATCATGGGTTTTTCTGACACTGCAGCAAGACTCTAACTTTAAAGAGACCTTAATGATTTGTTTATTCATTCATTCATCAACAAAGATTTGAGAGTTAGGCTCTGAGATAAAGTGGTTAGCAGGACAGGCATTGTTCCTGAACTTGTGGACTGATGCTCAAATTTAAAAAAGGTGGATTAAATTTTATGAAACAGAACTATAAGCCAAGTGGATGTAGGCGGAAGAGTGAGCTTCAGATTAATAGTGAAGTATCTACTAGAGTTATCACAGTAATTGCCACCTCAGGACCCATAACCTATGAGAATCATTCATGGTGACCCTAATTCCTCCTGACCCTTGATGTGGCCTTGTAGCGTATTGTAGGAACACATTATATATCCTCGAAAGAAGAAGTAAAATGTGTAAATTTAGGGGAATCGGTGAGCCATTTTACTCGATGGCTTTATGCCCTGGAGAGAACATGAGACGAAAGACATTATTTTGCTATTCAGTCAGTTGACTTCAGTTCCCATTACTTTTTATAATATGGACACTTTATCAAGCTGGGCGTGATTCTTATGTAAAGACACTTTTCAAGAATACAGCCTCTAAACACAAACTATTTCATCTGTGATAAATTGAAGAAATAGCAATCTGTTCTAATCCTGCGGGAAAAATTTCTGGTGTTGAATTTATTGGTCTGCAACATAATATAGAATATAAACATATATGATGCCTGGTCTGTGATTGAGGGGGTAATTAGAGGTAGTTTTGACTATATGCCATTCTTGTTGTATGTGCTGACGTTAGGACTTAACTTCCAAACGAGATGTTATTCTATGTAGTATTGTTCTTACCTGAATGGACCCTGGAGCCAGGTAAATGCAGGCTCCAATTACAGTTCCTTTCATTGTAAATAGTTGTGCAATTTTGAGGAATTCAATTAACTTCTCTATGCTTCATTTTCCTTCTCTGTAAAATGGGGATAATCTTATAGCACAGTGTTATTAGGAGAATTAAACAAAAACATATGTAAAGCATTTAGCATAATGTTTTATTGAGCAATAGTAGTCTATTACGAAAAATCTTTGTCAAGCATAGAACTCTACAGAGCCAGAGTTGGAACAACAACTAAAACTTATTTTGTGCTGACATGTGGATTAGGAGCCAGTAAAACATAGAGAATAGTGCATAAAACAGTGATTAAGTTTAGTTTGGGAGTTAGTGCTGAGCTTGAAACCCCAGTTACTACACTTACAAGCTCTGTAACTTTGGGCAAATTTTTTAACTTCTCTAAGCTGTTCGTCTGTAAAATGATGCAACTAATAATTCCTACTTCGCAGGGCTGTTGTGAGGATTAAATGAAATGATCCAGGTAATGCACTTCGCTGAGTTGCCAGTGCACAATGAGCACTCCAAAGTGTTAGCTTTTATTATGTGGAAACTGCACACATTTTAATCCTCACAGTTATTCATTTTGTAAATATAGGAAAGGAAGTTCAGTGATTGGTCTGGCTCATATGTGGTGATACTGAATCATGGACCTTTTGACTCTAAATTTTTTGCAATCCGATTCTTCTCCATCCGTTTTCTTCTCCTTTGGCAAAATGCTGTTAAAAAACTTATACTGCTGATTGCATGGACCTTATACTCAAAATCCTACAACTAAGTTTAGTCCTACAACTAAAACTAAACTTATAGAAACCCCCTCCCAGGTTGCAGTAACACACAGATATGTCACACTGTGAAAGGTCACAATAACAAAACAAATATCCAGAAATACCTCTGAGCATATGTCAATCTTACATATTAAGATAGAATTTAACAAGGAGAAGAAAGATACCTTTCTGACATACAAAGACTAGATGAGACGTGGCAGGAAGAGGCCAGGGAAGCGCACTTTTCATTGTTGTTGCCTTAGCTTAGGAAAATTCATCATTCACTTCATAATGTAGAGAAAAAACCCCACAATCTCTTATTCTTTATACTACTTACAGATACCTTTTATTATTTACAGGTTTAAAATAATTATAACGTTTACATTTATTGACTGGGAGGGGACCATTTCCTTGAGCAGAAGAAACAAGTTGATTTCGGACGTCCGTTGGTTAGGCGTCTGATAAAATGAGTCCATGTCTTGGAACCCTGGACTCCAGTGTGATGAATAGAGATTTAGCCTCACATTCAGAGTCACTCTGAATTCAGAGTGCCTGCTGCATATCATGTCTTTTGCACAAAGGAAAAATGCACAAATTCAAGGCAATAGTAGTTTTAACTTAATTAATCTTCCTCATGGCCATTCTTTCTCTGATCAATTTAGGTGGATCCTTCATTTAAGTCTGACTATCAGCCCCTGACCTATAAAAGTGAGGCATATAGTTCCAACAAGTATGACACAATTGTCCTGCTCCCTCCTCTCCTGTCACTGCCTGTTCTCATTCCGACTTAACTCTTGTCCAACTCCTGGCACTGGGCTGGTTCTCTCCGACTCTTCACATCATGTCTAAGGATATACTTTCACAGCGCCCTCAAGTATCTTGGCTTTGATGTGTTATTGGCTTTCCCTGCTTTTAATGTCCCCAGATAGGATACCCAGTCCTAGTTGGCTTTCCTGGCCTGCACTGACTTACCTACCTTTAGCCCAGGAAGAAAATTATGGTTGATACAGCTGGCTGGCAGCATCAGGTGGATCAGGTGGATTTATTAGACTCTATGCCTCTCTTGGGAGATTTCATATTCCTTCCTCCCTCTGCCATTCCCCACTCACATTAAGAGAATTTCATATATCTATATCTGTGTACATATAATTATTAGTTTATTCTTGTGTTGATTTTTAATTTCTTTGTAAAGTTATTGTCTTTTAAAAATTATTTTTTAGTTGAAAAATAATAATTGTGTATATCTATGGAGTACAATGTGATGTTTTGATCTATGTACACATTGCAGAAAGAGTCAAACAAGATGATTAACATATTCATAAATGTAACGACTTATTTATTTGTGGTGAGAAAGTTAATATTATACAGTCAGAGGGTAGAAAAGTACCAGGGAAGGATGGGGAAATGAGAAGAGTTGATCAAAGGATACAAAGTTTCCCTTCGACTGGAGGAATAAGTTACTACACTGCATGGTGGCCATTGTTAAAGAAAACGTGTATTTCTAAGAGTAGATTTTTAATATTCTCACATTACTTCTTTTAAGGCACATGTGCTCAACTGCACCTTCCCAGTGAATTATTTACACAATCTTCCCCTTAGAAATTGTAATACTGTAGTCATTAATACACGTATAGCATTTACTAAGTGCCAAAAACTATTCCAATTCATATTTTTAATTTAATTTAATTTTTTTGACATAGTGGCTTGCTCTGTTGCCTCGGCTGGAATGCAGTGGTGTCGTATAGTTCATTGCAACCTCAAACTCCTGTGCTCCAGCAACCCTTCTCCCTCAGCTTACTGAATAGCTTTAACTAAGGCATGCACCATCACACAGCTAAGTTTTCTATTTTTTGGATAGCCAGGGTCTCACTGTATTGCTCAGGCTGGTTTCAAACTCCTGGGATCAAGCAATCTTCCTGCTTTGGCCTCCCAAAGCGGTAGGATTATAGGCATGAGCCACCATGTTGGGCCTCATTTAATCTTTAAAACTATCTTCTCCAGTAGGTAAAGTTGTCTCCCTTTACAGATGGGGTAACTGACCTGCAGAGAAGTTACATAATTTGTCAAAGGGCACCTGAAACACTCTTAATGGAAATTTACACAGCATTCTAACTATCTGGTATTAGTGTATTCAGTCTACTCAGTCACTGATGACACTGATCCTACTTAGCCCAGGTGGTTCTACAATATTCAGTCACAATGTAAGATGGGTTTGTCTACATTTTTTCTCTTTTATTTTCCTGAACTCATTTTCCCACTATCATTCTTCTTTTTTTTTTTTTTTTTGAAAAGCCTCATTCTTTTGATTGTCTTCTCGGGAGAAAAGCAATTCTAATAGAAGATACATAGTAAAAAGTGACATGGCTGAGAAGAAATGCAAACGTTTCATCAGCATAAGACAAGATGTTTAACCTTAAAAGTCAGGAAAATGCAAATAAAGCAGGAAGTTATTTTTCACCTAACAAATTGACAAAATTTTAAATACTGTTTTTTATGAAGTTATAAGAGGCTGAGAAATCCCCTGTATGCTTTGCTCCTGGGTGTATAAATTGTTATAGTCTTTTTGGATGACAATTTAGCAGTATCTAATAAAGACTTACATATGTGTGATCTTCAGAACAGGAAATCCACCTCTCAGTGTCTATCTTCCAACATATTCAGAACAGGACGTGGTAAGCAGAAGGATGTTTACCCCAGCATTCTCAGGAACAGCAAACATCCATCAATTGATAATTAGGTGAATAAATTATGGTGTCCACCCTGGTAGAACACCATGCATTCAGCAATTTCAAACAATCAGGTAAATAAATACACATGTACAGAAAATTGAAAAGCAAGTTTTAGAAAAATAAAGGCACCAATTTAACTACATAAGAAATATAACATCATATATAAGCATGTGTAGTACTCACATAGACACAAACCATCTTGGGAAAAGCGTCTGGGGAAAGTGGACTCACGGCTGTTTGAAGTTTTTACACATGTGCTCCCTTCAGCGGTCCATATACTAAAATCGGAACAATATATGGGAGATTAGCATGGCTCCTGTGCAAGGATGACCTGCAAATTTGTGAAGTTTTTATTCTCACATATACACCCACAGCTTTCTTTTGTGTATACATTTAAAAAGTCAAATAAATGTCCTTTTATAAGGAGCTGTGTCTTCCATATCATATCTCCCTGTTTCATTTACTTTTAAAGAGGATGACAGAAGAAGATTATCCTTTGATCCTTTTCTCTCTACTCAGGAGAGGCTGTTCTACAATCAAGAGAGATCAATGACAAAAGATTTTCCGGTATTTGCACATCATCTCCAAGGCCAAGTGAGCTTCAGTGATGGAGACTGCCTCAATTATGGAGCTCACTTCATTTGAATTTCCCAAGCCCCCAGTCTCACTGTTTTTATCTATAATGGCCCAATTGCTCACTATTGCTGTCTAGGTTGGCCCCTCCAACTGTTGGCTCTCCTCTTTTCTCTTTACCTGGATTATCTCACCTGAATGCCATATAGGTTTAGCCCGTGGACTTCCGATACTCCTCTGGTCTCCTTAACGGTTCTCATTGCTACCTCCGATGAGGCCCTTATTATCCATGATGATGCACGTCTGACCTCAGGCCAAACCATGATCTCAAGAAAAAGAACTATAAACACGGTGAAAGCGTGCCAGAAATTTTATTCAGAGAAACACAGGAAATGTTTCCGGTAATTAAAAACCAGAACATGGGACCAGTTCTCCCAAATTACCCATGTGTGTTTGCCAGGCCAGGTATGGTCACGATGCACTAGTTTATAAATGTTGCCTAGAACCTTCTGTTGCTGCTTCATTGAGTGTTCTTTTCCTCCCTGTTCTTTCAATACGATGCTCAGTTTTTCTCTTGTGACAGTGGGGTTGTTGGGCTCACGGCATGTCACCCACAGGCCACCTTTTTAGTTCTGTAGGCCCTGGAGTCTGCCCAGATGTCCCGGGGCTCCAGTTTGTTGGCATCGGTGTAAAGGGAGCAAGAAGAGCCCTGGCTGTTAAAGGAGCTGGACTGCAACCTGTGTGTGTCTTCCACACTCAGGAGTATCTTAAATCCACATATTGCTCAGCTAACCTAGTGCGACTGTAAAGAAGGGTTGTCATCTGTTCCAGAGCCAGAGCCTGAATAAGAGAATTGTACAATCTTCTAAGGGCTAGTGTGATGGTGGCTGCAGGAGTCCAGAGGTGAAATCCAAGAGGCAAAGTTGGGACTTAGGAGAACCTGGTCATAATCATTTGATACTGTTTGGACCTTCTTTTCCTAGAAGTAAGCTTTAGGCTCAGTTTAGAGGAGGATTTTCGGATATGTGTGCCTTTAGCAGGGGGCATTTCCTTGCTTTGGGGGCTGTTCAAACAGAGGTGAGATGATTGCTACTCAGGGTGACATAGGAAAGACTCAGGAATCAGATAAGATGGAGTCCTAGATAATAATATGACAAAGAACCTTGAAATCTCAGAATTAGAATCATCAAGTTCTCAGTGTTAGTCAAATACCATATAGAGTACAATGTATTTAGAATTTTTGGAAAATGCAATGCAACAGATATGGCACCTTTAACTTGGGTAGTGGACCCTATGCTAATTATTTAATTGAGCTTTATTATCCTCAAATCTTTCCATCAATCAAATACAATAGAGGCAAGAGTTTATTCATATGATGACTTCCTAAATCATGAAGATCTTTTTCCTATATAATAATATAAAAAATCAGCATACAATATCAGTCCAATATTCAATAAAGACGTTCTTGCTACGTTTTTTAGAACCAGTAATTTGAGAACAATTATGTATAAAATATCTTCACATTTGTCAGCACGATCTTTGAAATAATCAAAAGTGTTTAAAATCACAGCATTCACAATGTTTGTTTTTCTAGCTACAGTCACTGAACTTTGCTTTCTTTTTCATTTAGATTTGTAAGATTTGGCCAAAAACACACGTCTCTGGGTGCACATGTTAACATGATTCGGAAGGAATGGAGTGCTTAGAAACCATAGTGATTTGGGTTGTTAAAACAGATTTTTAAAGGAATAACAATTCTTGAACTTAAGCTCTACTCTGGCAAAAGCTTGATTAAAAAGAAAGCATTTACAGTTTGAAAATCAACTTATTATTCGTGCTCTAAGGATAATGAAAAGAAGCACTCAGCATAACTAACCAGCGGTCTTCCCACTGTGATGGAACACAGGAGAGTGAACTGCGGTTATGCAATGTATCACTTTCCTGGAAATTTAAGAACAAGGAACATTCATTGTTCTTACAAAATGCAGCTCATTTGTCACACTCCCCACCTTTGTCCTTATTATTTCCATCATATGTTTACAGGATCATTTTCAAAGGGAATCAGGGAAATAAAAATGATTTTGTAGTCCCCACCAGGAGACGTCTCATTTTAGCTGTGATTCAGTTATAATGTGAATTGAATAATTTCTCTTTGTTCATAGCTTATGCTACACTTTTTATAATATAATGTAAAAAACGTCTCAATATCTGGTTTGAGTCTTCACTGTGATGTCATATTGTAATCCAGAGACAATACTACTAATAGCACTACAGCTAATATTTATTGAGTGCTTGCTGTCTACCTATTACTCCCATTTATAGAGTATAGATACAGACCCCCCCCACACACATCTGCATTTATTTTGAAAATAAAGAAATGGAAGTAAAAAGTGTTTTAATAATTAAATCAATTCTTTCTGAGCAGCCATGCTAGCAATACAGTGCCATGGAAGATGGGTAGTGTTGGAGTTATTAATCTGAAAAATGCCCTCCACCCACTCTTCCCTCTGCTATTTTGCTAGTGGTGTGAATTTGACATTATCACTTTTATGTCCTTTTTGTTCCATATTTCCAAAATGGCTACCCAGCCAATCACTTCTTGGATTTGAGCACTTGATTTTTTTTTTTTTTTTTTTTTTTCATATATCTATAGGCCACACGTCTATCTTCTTTGGTGAAATTTCTCTTCAATTTCTTTGCTTACCTGGGATTGGAGCACTTGTTTTTTTTTTTTTTTTTTTTTTTTAGCATTGGCCTCTAATTCAATGAAGGTTTTCTCCCTGAGATTTCCTCTTCTCACTTTCAGACTGGGTTATAGTATCTTTTCCCTGGCTAGGTTCCAGAAGATTACATTTATTAAACATCCTCTGGTAGGCAACAGGACTCTGTTATTTACTGGAATGAATGATGATAAAGATTATCAGGCTCACTGCCTTCCATGAAAGCTATTTCTCTGTATTAGCAAGGACATACAAAGCCATCTCATGCTTATCACTGTCTATTGATAGGGCTTTTGAGTGGTTCGTCTTCCTGGTTAGATGATAAGGTCCTTGAGCTCAGAGACCATTCTATGTCTCCCTCTGTTGCATGGCAAATTCCCATCATAGTACCTGGCTCAATAATAAATATTTGCCAAGTTAATGGTCTACTGGAGGGACATAGAGATATAAACATGTATTATAAACAAAGATAACAGGGAACAAGAAGGAGAGAATGATACTGAAAGTAAACATTAAGGACCACAAGTATTTTCCTTCTCACTTAATATATTATACCAATGTGATAGAAGTCTGTTGTTACTTCTTAAATTTGATAATGATAATAATGATATTTTAGGTTTAATAATAGCGGGATCTCAGTATGTGACTTTTAACATTTTTAGATGATTTTACAACTCTTGTAAAGGTGGATTGCATTCATTTTGCAAATGAGGACATTGAGGTATAAAGTATTTTAACGATTAAATCAGTTCTTTCCAAGTAGCCATGCTATCAATACAATCTATGTTAAATAGACAACTCTTTAGCAACAATGTTTTTGATCAGGCTCAACACCCCAGGGACATTGATGGATTGGGAAAGACATTAATGGGATTAAGGAAAGACAATCTGAGCTCTACCAATTGACAAATTAGCCTGACACAAAAGAAAAATTGAGATTATTAGATTTTTTTCTCTGAAGAATAATACTAAGAGAAGATGGCAGAGTCCCACAGAGCCAAAGTTAGGAGGGAGCAGAAGCCATAGAAGGGATAGGAAAGAGACGGAGTGGAGGGGGCAAAGCTGGAAGAAAAGCAGGGAGAGGTAGGGGAAAGACAGTAACTGAGCCTTGTAAAAGGGGTGGCGTTCATACAGCTGCCACGGACTCAAAACATGTTTCTAGTTTCTGTTGTTCCTAAGCCTTGTCCAGGTTTTCATGTGCCATCCCATTGCCTGCAGGAACTTGAATGACTCAATATTCTTGTAACCCCAGAGATCAGAAAAGTGCCTCACTATGGTAAAGAGGTTTGATGACCAGCTCAGGAGAACTGCCAGAGCCGGGCTGACTTCATGCCTAGCAGAACTCGGTGCATCACTGGGAGTCCTAATTATAAGACTCCATCAAGGGGAAAATGACAGGTGACCTATTATTCAGACTGGGATGTAAGTTTGGACGTAATTGCTTCAGTCTCATCTCATCCTCCCTGCCCTTAGCTCATTATACTTTCTAACCACATTGGATTTTTTCAATTTCTTAAGTATTGCCCTATTTTTTCCCTCTGAAGACCTTACTCTCTCCGAATTATTGTGTCTACTCATTCTTCAGGTTTGGGGTTAAAAATCTTCTTTTAAAAAATGTCTTTCTTGATTAATAATTCTAAAATACACCACCTCTTTTACTTTATCTTGGAACATTTTAGTTTTACTCAGAGCTCTTCTTTGATTTTTGTTTATATTTTTGCTTGCATGACTGCGTGGTAAGTAGACCTTTCCTCCATTGGACCTTACATTCATGGCCTTAGTTTTGTCTTAGTAACATCTATATACCTAACACCTAACCTTGCTAACCAAGAATTAGTTTTTAAAAATATCTGATGAATGAATAAATACAATACGTGAGAATTGAGGAGATGTAGGAATAAGGAGTTGGGGAGATTATTATTGAACAAAGCATTTGCTTCCCTTCAATCTGAGGTCTTTGTGGTTGCCGAGTGATAATGTTCTTCTTACTACACACCTATATTCCATTTTCAGTGATTTTAGTCTCTCTGAAGCTTATCATCAGGGAAATTTGTTTTCTTGGGTGAATCTTCCTGGTTATGTGAATAACATATATGCAGCAATGGTGTTAATAACGGTCTTAAATTGCTGCCTTTTAAGCAATTTTTCAAAAAGCTCTACACAAGAAAGCCACAGAACACATGTGTTCTGTGAGGTGAATGTGATGTCTTTCTATCTTAAAAAATTTTGCATTTGATGATTTCAATTGGAAACCTGAGTATCACGAACAAGAGTGACTCAGAAGTTGTTATTCTTTTATGAGCGTCTAATCCTGATAGCCCAGTTTATGCTGGCCCTGTAGAATCCAGCATGTCAAGAACTATTTTATCCATTTTTTTATGTGGTATTCTATACCAAATTCACAGTTGGATTTAGCAGAAGGGAAGGCAGAGATGTCAAAGAAACAGATGCTGGCATTGTAAAAGCAGATGCTGTATGCTTAATTTTACATGCTGAAAAAAATTCTACTGTTAAGATTCAACATCTGTCTTTTTTAGAGGAATTATGTATTCTCAACCAGGTTGAAAGTAAGTCCTAGTACTCAAAACAAGAATTTTTTTTTTCACTCAGAATGTTACACTTTTGAAAATCAAATCAATAGTTCGGCTACCACCCTCTCCCGTCAGAAGGCCTTCACAGTGATGTACGCAAGTATTATACACTCAGACAGAAAAAGTTGCTTATTTGAATTGCATTTAATTTTTGCTTCCTAAATGCTCACTTCTCCCTTGTAGAATCTGGCAATGACAGGGATGCTGATGTCAGACTCCACTTCAGAAGGAAGCACAAAAAAGCAGCCTCAGTTCCTAAGGAACTGAAGTCTGAGCCCAGGAGGGTTTCTGGGGAGACTTTTGATCAGTAATGAAGGGAGACCTATCTGAGCCTGTGCTTTGAAATCCTGCATCCTTGATAAGGTCAAAGATACAGAGCTAGCTGCCCTAGGAACCTAATTAAAGCCCCAACTCTCTGAGAGAAATTAAACATTGGCAGGAAGGAAGGCACCAGCAGCTGTCAGGAAGCCACTTCTTCAAGGACGGCCGCACCTTGACAGCACTTTAAAAGTGTTTTCCTCATGTGCTCTGCAACCCCCTAAAAATCAGTCCTTTCATCTCTGATTTGACAGCTGGCCCTGCTCAACTCGGTGAGTCTGCGCAGCTCAGGGAATGTGTTTATGCAAAGGCCTTCTCATTTGCGGCAACTCAAAGTCACCAGGATCGGATGCTGAGGCAACGGAAGGCCCCAGTCATTAGGAGTCAGGTGAAGGGGAAGCATCGTGTTAATCAAAGAATCCGAGTTTCCCCTGCAATGCATTTCTAAATTAGTCTGTTAGAGTTTCGGGGCAGCTTGACAGTTGGTTGTTAAGGGAGAGATTGGAGAATCCCTTTAACCCCACAGACACTGGCAGGCAGGAAGGCGCTCAGGTGCTCAGGATGTGTTGATTTGTTATTAGACATTCTGCAAGTGAGGAAAGGGTGCAATGCCTTGCAGGTTTCCATAATGCTTCCCAATGTGAGTTCTTGTGAGTCCACTGTGATTCCCATCAGGAAACTTCCAAAGGAAATTGCTTTTTACCTATGGGGTGGCATGTAGGTATTGATGCCTGTAAGAAGGATTAGGGTCTGATGATGGCTAGAAAAGGAAAAAAATCCACAAGGGAGTGTCCTGAGGACAAAAGGGAGAAATCGAAAACTTGTTAGGGAAGTCAGAGAAAAAAATATGTCTACTATAAGGAACCATCATAGATACAGTTTACATCTTGCTGGGGACTGAGTTTGAAAGTTGGGAAGCACTACTTTTATACATATGTCAAGAATCTGATATACTTTAAGGAAATCAACTTAGTATTGACTATGGTGGGCAGACTTCTTTCTTAGCACTTATGGGAGGTTTCAATAGGATATCATCTGTAGATGCCTAGGATAGCCTGTTACATAATATTGAGGTCAATATCAAAAGCAACAAACAACAAGAAGAAAACAACCAAAATTAGATATTACATAGGCATTTATTTTAGTACTTGACATTGGTAAGCTTTCTTTTTAATGTGTATATGTTGAGTTTTTGGGTACATTTGTTCTAGCATGCTGGTTTTATATAGAAATGATTATGACCTCTTTAAAAGGTCAACTGATTCTTTCATCCAACTTCAACTGGAGGAGCCACAGTTAAATGGGGCAGAGTTACAATACCAGTGTTTTCTCTAGTATTTAAAGAAAAATATTAACTCTAGAAGTCTTCATTATTCTTTGATCTATCCAAAGGATAGTGAGCTCTGGAAATTTGCTTGGACTCCATCTGATGCAATGGGTTCTGGAGGAAGGAGTGCTCAGATCTTCCCGAATGAATGAGAGAAGCCTCCAAGGATGTGCTAATATTTTGGCTGAGATCTCAAGGATTAACGAGTTTCCCGAGGGTTTCAAACAGAGATGGTGAGCACACGTGGTATGCCCAGGAACCAACAAATTCTGCTCCTATCTCTGTTCCCTGTGATTCACTTGTTCCTCAGGAGCCTAAGTGCTCCTTTTAGCACAGAGCAATCTGGCTGTGCCAGTCCTCTGCGTGATACCCGCTTTCACCTTCACAGTGTCAAACACCTTCTCTCCTGGTCCACTCTCCCCACCTGCTGCCCTTCTGACATAATGACCTTCTTTCCCCCTTTCTGTTTTTTGAAGTTACTCATCTCCTTCCTCCTCAGAGTCTCATTCTCTCTTCTGGAAGCTTCTATTTCTAGAATTAACAAGTTGGCTTCTCATCATTCAGGACTTTTCTGACTACCTTCCCAAGTCTCACTACACCCACAACATTTTTCTGCTTTTTTTTCTTTTTCATAGCATTTATCCCTCTCGGAATTTATTAATTTTCCTGCTTATTTCACTAAAGAAACTAAGAGCACCATGAGAAAAGGAACATCATATAACTTTGGTAAATTTCATATCTTTAAAACAGAATTTTCACATGGTCAGTGCTCCACAAATGCTTATTGAATGAATGAGTGAGGAATCAGGAGATGAATATTTTTGCAAACCTGAAAAATAGTGAAAGCGACAGAAAACAAAGCTTGCGAGGTCGACAGAGACGAGATCATTAGGGAGGCACGCCGTGGTAGAACCTCTAGCTTTTAGTTTGAAAGTGCACGAAAGACAGAATAATTTTGAGAAGGTGGGTAGCATCCATAATTATGACTTAGGAAATGTTATTTAGCTTCTGTGTGGAAGGATGAATTAGGAAATAAGGCTGGAAGTAAGTAAGAAGAGGAGTTGGATGTAAGCTCCAATATCTTCTGAGTGGGAATGATGGAAGGAGGTTTGCCTGGTGGTGGGAGTGAATTGTGAAATCATACTGCGTGGACTGGAATAATGGCTTCATATTTTTTCATTCATGAAATGTTATCTTTCTGAGGTGGCTATGAAAAGTGTTCCTCTCAGGTCTCTGACTGCAAGGAGTATTACAGCCTCAGCTGCTGCGTTCTGAAACCCACGGCTACATATTCCCACATTTCCCTGGGCTGTTGCTGGCCAGTGGCTGAGCACAGGCCCTTTCCCGGGAGACAGGAGACTGTCTGGTCAGTAGATTTAAGTTGAGGACTCCAAATTCACTTTTTGAAATTTCCTTAGAACTGCACCATGTCAAAGAATTTCCTACTCTTTCTTCCTTCCTTGCTTGCTCCTTCAGAGAAGTGACATCTTGGTCTGATACGTTTCCCACCCTCCACTGGCTCCCAATCCCATTTTCCCCCTCACAGGTGTTTTTCCCAATAAATCTCTTCCTAATCTTGTTATGATGCTTGCTTTAGTGGACCTGAACTGACACTCTTTCAGTCTTAATTTTCTCATTTATACAATGGAGCTGTTAATACCCATTATCATAAGTTGCTATGAGAACTCAATGAAATAATATATTAAAATGCTTAGCCCATTTTTATGGCCTAGAGCTGAATAGATGTTGCAGTTGCTGTTTTCATTATCTGAAAGGCAATTAGAGAGAGGATAGATAAGACCGTGTGATTGCCTAGATGTTTGTAGTGAAGCAGAAGGGACAGGGCACGCCCAGGTTTGTGATCGCTCCCTCTCAAGCACCCGAAGCAAAGGCACTGCCTTCCACAGAACAAGAAATGTAGGAGGAAAAATATTTTTACACAAAAAGGAAGGAACATGGGTTTTGTTTGGACATATTAGTCTTGAGGCCCTTCTAGCACATCTGGAATAAATGTCCAGTGGGGCACTGGGTCCTTGAATAAGGAGCTCAGACAAGGATTTGGGCTACAGAGTTTGATGTTGGCATCACTGAGGTGTGACTGATGGTACAAGACATAGGAAGATGAGAATGCACAAGACGAACAAGAGCTCTAAGGAGAAGCTGTGATGTTTGAAGTACAGAATGAGAAGGTGTCAGCAAAGGAGAAAGGATGGACAGTAGATACCACAATTTATCAGGAAGCTCCAATTGAGTTCAAAAAATGGACATACGGATTAATGCGAGGTATGGAAAACTCCGTAAATGACCTTGTTTTTATATAATAATTTTTTTATGTGACAATACGGTAGAATCAGGAAAATTTGAGGAGTCTGAGAAAAAAATAATTCAAATCCCTATCTCACATTGCAAAAAACCAAGTATGCGTAAATAGAAGAAATAAGTATAAAAGACAAAGACAGTCTAGACTATTATGCACCTGGTTTGGATTTGAGTTGAGTAGAATTAAATTTTGGAGAGCTGATCCTTTTCTATATGTTACTTGGAGAAATATAATCATCTTTAAAGACATAAACTTCTAAACATTTGTAAAAGTAAAACTGACATCACCAATGCAAACTAGAAATCCACACATTTATAAATATTTATGTAAAATTGAAAGGCAAAGGATTCACATCAACATTATGCTACAAAATAGTAAAAGTTTGGTAAATAAATTGGCAGAAGACATAAAGATGTGATAAGAAAGGCATATAATTATAAATAAACACATGGAAGATTTCGACTTCATTAGCTATGAAACATGGAATAGCGTTCAACCTCTTTATCTAGATATAAAAATTAAACCCAAAATGTATGGAAGTATCATTTTGTACTTATAAAAATAACAAAATGAAAACAATCACTATATATGCTTTTGATTATTTAATTTCTCATATTTTATCGAACAGTATATTTGCTTACTACCTTAGCAAATATTCCTTAAATGTCTACTATATTCTAGTTACTAAGAATAAATAAAACAATAAGATCTTCCTTAATAGCATTCACAGGTGTGTCCTCTCTTTTTTCTTTAAGAGTTTAGTAATTTATTGTTTCTTGCTTATGGTAGTGATTTTCTGAATCCATTGGCTTCCCACTGAGTGATTTTTTAAAAATAAGCTTTTGTGAACTTTATCATACATATCAAAGAATGTATAAAATAGAAAGCTCAAATTTGTGATTTTAATTTGCATTTTAGTATGACTAATGAAGTAGAATATCTTTTAACACGATTATGAGCCCTTTGTGCTTTCTTTTAAATGAAATATCTGTTCACGTTTTTTCCTTACTTCCCCCTGCCAATTTAGTTGCCCATTCCATAATAATTTGGAGATCTTTGTGTTCTTTGCCTATGAATCCTCTGATACTTACGTGTGCACGCACACATATTTCTCTCTCTCTAATTATCAGAAGGTCTTAATTTTAATATTAATGTTGTCAAATTTATCAATCTTTTTTTACAGCTTGTATTTTTTGGCTCTTTCTTGAAATATTTTCTTAGTATAGGTTCATAAAGATATTCTCCTATATTGTTTTCTAAATATTTTATGAGTTTGCTTGTCACACTTACTTTTAATTTTCTAGGAATTGATTTTTTTTATATGGTGTAAAATGGAGATCCCATTTCATTTTGTCCTTATGAATTTGCAATTGTCTTAACACCATTTATTAAATAGTCTATCCTTTCCCTACTGGCTCACAGTACTATCTCTGTGATAAATCAGTTTCCATTTGTGTGGGTCTTCTTATTCTGTTCCACTAGTCTATTTTCCCAGCCCTGCTGAAGCATCACAAAGACGTAATACGTAATAAAGCTTTATGATAAAGTACTGATAGTCCATAGTTTTGTCTTCTGTAGAAATGTTTTATAATAAACTTGGCTCCTTGCTCTCTCCTATGGATTTCAGAATCAGCTTGCCAAGTTCCACGAGGAAAAAAAAAATCCTCTTGAGATTCTGATTGGAATTGCATTGAATCTATAGATCAACTCAAGGAAATTGACATCTTTATGATTTTGAGTCTTTTTAATCCAAGAACGTAGCTTATTACTCCATTTGGGTTGTCTTTAATAGTTTTTGATAAAGTTTTATAGTTCTATTTATAAAGGTCCTGCACATATTTTGTTAGATTCATTCATAGGGATGTTATATTTTTGTTGCTATAATAAATGATTATATTTTAAAGTGACATTTTCAAACTGTTGTTTGTGTTTAGAAATGCAATTGATTTTTGTGTATTGATTTTGTATTCAGTGATGTTATTAAAATCTTCCAATAAATCCAAAATTTTTTCCTCTTTCTGGGGTTTCTACAGAACCAATTACAGCATTCACATATATTGGCAATTTGGTTTATTCATTTCTTATCCTTACATCTGTCATTTACTTTTCCTTAAAATCTATACTGTAGGTCTTCTAATACAAGACGGTATGGAATAAATTAGAGGTAGTCAACCCGGTGCACTGGCTCATGCCTATAATCCCAGAGACTCAGGAAGATGAGATTGGAGGATCACTTGAGCCCAGGAGTGTGAGGTTGCAGTGAGCTATGATTGTGCCACTGCACTCCAACCTGAGTGACAGAGCAAGACATCACATGTAAAAAAGAAAGAAAGAAAGAAAGAAAAGAAAAAAAGGGGAAAAAATTAGTGATAGTAGATCTTGTTTCTGATCTTATAGTATGGAGAATGCTTTTCCCATTTCAGCCTTCTATAGGGTTTTTGTCATTGTGGTAGTATGGTAGTATTTTGGCAACTATCCTTGATTAGGTTAAGGAAGATTACTTATAGCCTTGTTTTCTAGTTTTCTTTTGTTAATATCATGGATAAATAATTCATTTTTCAGAAATAATTTTCTCATTTATTAAGATAATCATATAATTTTTCGGCTTTAACTCATTCATGGTGTATTACGTTATTAGATTACTACTATGAAACTAGCTTGTCCTCCTGAAATAAACCAATTCAGTAATGATTAGTTATCCTTTTAAAGCATTATTGGGTTTGGTTTGCTAAAGCTTAAAATTATTTTTTTGTGTGTGTATGTTCACGATCTCATTGACTGTTATTTAGTCTTCTGGTTCTGTTTTGTTAGGTTTTGACTTCAAGGTTATATTAGCTTCATAAAGTGAGTTCTCTCTTCCTATTTTCCAAAATAGTTTGTGAAGGTTGAAATACCCATTTTTGAATGTTTGGTGGAGGTCATCTAAATTTCTAGCTGAACTTCCTGAGTTTTTTGCAATGAAGATTTTAACTGGTTCAGTTTCTTTGATGGTTATAGGATTCCTAGGATACTTTATTTCTTCTTGAATCTATTTTGGTAAATTGAAATTTTCAGGAATTTGACCATTTAATCTATGTTTTTAAAAAAGAATTACGGATAATGTCTTTTATTATCTCTTTAGTCTCTGCTACATCTGTGGGATGTCTGCCTTTTCATTCCTGATATTTTCATTGTGTTTTCTCTAATATGTTCTCCCTTTCTCTGATTAATCTTGTTTCTTTGTTTTCTTCATCTTTTCTAAAAACCAAAATTTTGCTTCAATTAGCTCTTTATTCCATGTTGGTTGCTATTTCATGATTTTTGTCCTAGCTTTTATTTCTTTCTGCCCACTTTCCTTGGCTTCATTCTGTTGCTCTTTAGCTAATGTTTTACTTTGTAGGCTTAGAGAATTAACTTTGAAATTCTTCTTCTTAATTAAAGTGATTTTATTATTTTGTTGTGTTGTTGAGACGGAGTCCCACCCTATGCCCTGAGCAGAGTGCAGTGGCGTCACAGCTCACTGCAACCTCAGACTCAGGTTGTGGGCATCCTGCTGCCTCAGCCTCCAGAACCTGCTGGTATTACAGGCACTTGCCACAGTACCCAGCTAGGTTTTTAACTTTTTTAGGAGTCAGAGTCTCACTCTTGCTCGGGCAAGTCTTGAACTCCTGAGCTCAAGCAATTCTCCCTCCTCAGCCTCCCACAGTGCTGAGATTATAGGCGTGAGCCACCGCGCCTGGCCAATTAAAGTGATTAAGGCTCTGTATTCCTCTGTAAGTACTACATCAGTTGCATTCAACAAGTAATAATAGACCATAATTTATTATATTAATAATTATTGTTAAACTATAAAAGGTTTAATATTTTTCTTATATTATTTTCTTTGACTTATGAGTCATGTAAGTAATGCTCTTACATTTCCACAACTGTGTAGTATTGCTTAGTCATATTTTCATAACTATAAAGAAGTTTCTATTTTGTTGCACTGGGTTTAGCAAATGTGACCTGTTTGATACAATTGTCTAAATTTGATTGGAGCTACGTTTGTGACCTAGTAGTTATCAATCTTTATAAATATTTCTTCCATACTTGGAAGGATGTGAAGGCTGTACTTCTTGGTTGTGATGTTCTCCAGATGTCCATTAGAGCAAGCTCCTTTATTTTGTTCTTCACCTCTTCTATATTCTTACTGATTTTTTATCTTCCTTTTTCCCCATCTATTGAGAGAGACATATTAAATTCTCCCTCTATGCTTGGATGTATGGCTGATTCTAAGGATGGGCAAGGAAAATGCAGCATGAACCCGGCATATGTTAAAGTGCTAGATAGACAGCAAGGAGGTGCTGGAAAGACAGCAGAATGAGGGCATGTCGACAGGACACATGAGCTGGTTTAGTCAGTGAGGCCTGATGGAATATCACGAACTGGGTGGCTTAAACAACAACTATTTATTTCTCACAGTTTTGGAGAATAGAAGTCCAAGATTAAGGTGCCAAAAGATTGGTGACTGGTGAAGATTGCTTCTTGGTTTATGGACAGCTGTAATCCATCATGTCTTCTTAGGGTAAAAAGAAGATGAGAGCGCTCTCTGGGGTCCCTTCATCAGGGCATGAATCCTATGTGGTCCTATGAATCCTATTAGGTCACCTTTGTGACCTAATTACCACTCAAAGTTCTCACTCCCTAATACCACCACATAGGAGGGTTGCTTCAATCTATGTATTTTAGGAAAAAGCAAACATTCACTTCATCATAGGGGCCAACTTTAAAGAGCTCCTAGTGGCCCCAGGCAGACCATTTTGAGCAACAAAATAATGTATTATTGGGTTATGGCCCAAATTATAAAATACACTTATATGAGTAAAAACTGATACAAGTAAATCACTAATAAGTAGTGATCCTCCTTACAGAAGGATTCCAGAAAATGTATGTAGATATACCACCTGCAGGAGGAGAAACTCAACCTCTCTTCCTACCCACCATCTCCCAATAATGTGGACTGCATTTAGATACTTACTTCCAACTAATAGAGGATGAAAAGGAATACAATTAACTTTAAATGGAGAAATTAAGAAAACACACACTGCAGAGAGTCAATACACTTTACTGTATTGCAAGCCCAGTTGTAAACATTGGGAATGTGTCAGTGAATAAACCAGACAAAAATCCTTGTCTCCATTGTGTTTACATTGTGGTACAAAGAGACAGACATTTTTAAAAATAAGTAAATTACATAGACTGTAGAGAGGAAAAGAAAGCTGCTAGGTTGATAAATCAAGCTGGAAAGAGAAGGGAGTGCTGTAAGCAATTTTAAATATATCAGACAACATGCAAAAGTTAACTTTTGAGCAGATAGGAGGAACAAGTGGAGGAGGTTAGCCAGCATCTCCAAGAAGGGTGTTCCAGGCAGAGGAAACAGGATACAAAGGCTTTGAACCTGGAGCCGGCCTAAGTATTCAAGGATTAGGTAGCAAATTGCAGCTGGAGTAGAATGAGTAAGGGAAAGAGCAGATGATGATAAGATTAAAGAAGTGTTACTTTCTCAGGGCTGCTGTAATGAAATAACTCAGACTGGGTAGTTTAAAGCAATGTAAATTTGTCCCCTCACAGTTCTGGAGAATAGAAGTTTGAAGCACAGGTATTGACAGGATTAGTTCCTTCCTAGAGGTTCTGAAGGAGACTTTGTTTCATGTCTGCCTCCTCTGGTGGTTCCTGGGCTTACCCCATCTCTGCCTCTTACTGTCCTTGGCATTCTCACCTTGTGTGTCTGTTTTCTCTTCTTATAATGATACCAGTCATTGAGTACGGCGCACTCTAATCCATTTAGACTAATAACATTTTGACCTCATTTTGACTAATTACATCTACAAAGACTTCACTTCCAAATGAAGTCAGATCCTGAAGTTCCATGCGGACATGAACATTTTTGGAATACTCTACAACTCAATATAAGAAGTAATAAGATTCTCATCACCAGGAAATGAAACCTAAAACAACAACAACAACAACAAAGATGATGTAACAAGGAGCTAAGGATGAAAGATCATTTAGGACTCTGTAGGTTATAGCAACATATTTGATTTTTACTCTGAAGGATATAGGATTCCACACAAAGGTTTTGAACAGAGAAGTAATATGATCTGAGTTATGTTTTTAAAAGGATTCCTCGGGCTGGTGTATTTAGAACAGACGGTAGGGGGCAGAGGTAGGAAGAAGGAAGATGAATTGGGAAGCTATTGCTTACTATTATTACCAAAATAATTCTGATGCCAGAAGATGATGTATTGGATTGGGGATAGAACAAAGGCAATGGGAAGTGGTTATATTAAGAAGATTTTGAAAGTGGAGTCAACAGAATGTTCTGATGGATTTCAGGTGGCAAGGAGGAAAAGAGGAGTAAAGAATACTCCTCAAGATTTTTGACCTGAGCTACTGGAAGAAAGGAGTTGCCATCAAGTGTAATACGAAAGACCATGAGACAGGTTTTAAGAAGATACTGGGTGATTCATTTTTTTATATAATTTCAGATACCAATTAAATATGGAAGTGGATATGTCATTAGGTAACTGGCTGTATAAGTCTGCATGCTGTGAAGAAGAGTTGGATAGAGTCATACAATGGGAGTTATCAATGTATAGATGGCATTTACATCTCACCAAAAATTGAGGATGAAAAAGAGAAAAAATAGAAGAGGCCTAAAAAGCTGAATCACAGGGCATGTCATTGAGTTTAGAGATTAGAGAGACGTGACAGTGTCAGCTCTGAAGGGAAGATGTGAATCAGGTGAGTGTGGTACCCTGTTATCCAAGTGAGGAAAATGTTTCAAGGAGAAGGGAGTGATCTACTCTGTCAAAAGCCTGCAGGAACATGAGGGAGACCCAACACTCAACCTTGAATTTAGCAATCAAGGGCAGGTTGTTAGTATTCTTAACAAAGGCATATTTAGTAGAAGGGTGAAAACAAATGACACAAAACCTGTGAGAAGATAGAAGGAGAAGAAGGGAAGTCAGCATGAACGGAGAGGTTTTGTTACAGACCAATGGTTATTCACTGGGGCAATTCTCCTCTGTAAGGGGACATTGGACAATGTCTGGAAACCTTTTTGATTGTCACAACTGGGAGAAGAGGGTGCTCTTGGTAACTAGGAGACAGGAGATAGGAATGCTGCTCGACATCTCACAGTGACAGCCTTCACTGACCATTCTCTGCCCCTCCTCACTAAAACCCAGCTTTGAAGTTACTGTTACCTATCTCTGACATCCACTGTCTCTAACTGTAGTCACCTACCATCTCATAGGTCATTTATTACCCCTCATTTTCAGAATAGTTTACCTCTTGGTTCACTACCATCCTTTTACCATCCTTTCTAATAATTCCCTTCTTAATTCTTGTTGATTTCCATATCTACATAGACAATCCTTCCCACATCCTTGGACACTCAGTTTCTTGAACTTCTTTTCAATGAACTTGTCCTCCAGGTCATCAGTTTCACAGTCTTCTCCTGGAAAGTCTTTGTTATTATCAACAACTACAAGCCCTCCATAAAATGTTTTCAGTAGGCCTGACCACTGCCTTGTGTATTTTCAAGCTCTCCACCCTACCCTTCTGATTTCAATCATGTGACTCCATAGGGATATAAAATTTATTGTTTGTACCATATTTTAATTGTCCCTCATCCATTTCATAGTTTCACTTTTAATCTAGCCAAATCATTATAATCACTCCATTGCAAACAGCCTTCTTTCTATTTCAATTCATTTTATTTGTGTTGTAAAAACCCATCCCTAGCTAAATTCAACTCTTTGCCTACTTTTTTCCTCTACTTCTGAAGCTAAATGGTCTCATTTAAAATTCATGACCACAAACCTACCAGCAGGAAGATTACTAATGCTGCCAGCAATAACAATATATTTACCATCCCATTCACTCTTCAACTTTTCTAGCAGCTATTTCATACTTTTCTTCTATCAGCCCCTGTCTTCCTCTCAGTGGATGACCTTGCTTCCAATTTCATAAAGAAAGTTGTTCTCAACCCAGAACTTCCACAGCTCTCTCTACTCCATCTACCAACCCACCAGTGCTCTGCACTCACATTTGCAGCCTTCCTTTTTGGTATAAGAGTTGAATTTTCTGAACCCCTCAATCTAAGGTCATTTCCCCTCCTAATTTGGACACTAAGTACCATCTATCTTTTATTTCTAGTTGGTTTATGTTTTGCCTATTAGGAGTCTTCTCATTGTATCTATTTGTGGACTTTCTTTCTTTCTTTCTTTCTTTCTTTCTTTCTTTCTTTCTTTCTTTCTTTCTTTCTTTCTTTCTTTCTTTTTTGAGACAGAGTCTCACTTTGTCACCCTCAGTAGAATGCCATGGCATCACAGCTCATAGAAACCTCAGACACTTGGACTCAGGCAATTCTCTTGCTTCAGTCTCCCAAATAGCTGGGACTACAGGCACCTGCCATAACACCTGGCAATTTTTAGAGATGGGGTCTCACTCTTGCTCAGGAAGGTCTCAAACTCCTGGACTCAGGCAAGTCACTCACCTTGGCGTCCCAGAGTGCTAAGATTACAGGTATGAGCCACTGTGCCCAGTCTATTTGTAGATTTTTAAAATTTGTCTTTCAATGGGACCACACCTATGGTCTATTTTACAAGGGTACATGTATATCTTTCTAAATGCAGAATATAAATGTCTTAACACAAGAACTAAGAAAATGCCATGAAGGCTATGTTAACCAGTTTGGTGAAAATATTTCAAAATGTATATAAAACCAGCACACTGTACCCCATGACTGCATTAATGTATACAGCTATGATGTAATAAAAAAAAAAAAGAATTCTGCATATATCTCCTTAATGCCCCCCCCCAAAAAAATTGTCTTTCTTCAGTCTTTTTGGGCTTATTGGATCTATAGATGATATCTTTCAATAATTCTGGAAAGAACTTTTGCTATTATCTTTTGGATTAACAGATAATATAGATATATTCATTATCCAGTTAGCATGAAACTTTGGCCAGTCAATTATTACTGTTTATACCCCTGTCCTCCATGTTACCTTATGTCAGTCTGATACTTTTTGCCTGTAGCACCCTGAGCGCCTTTCACTGATTTATCTTGTTTTTAATATATATAATACAAAAAGACTCCCTATAATGAAATTATCAAATGGTAAAAGACAAGTTTCACGTGAAATAGAAGAAATTGAAAACAAAGTAAATCAGTGAAAGTTTCTCAAAAGTGACAAGGAATTTTTAAAGAAGAACGAAATAGAATTTTAGAAAATAAATATTTTTAAGATGATTTTTCTAATAATTCTGGAACAAAAACCACTTGCTTTTATATTTTGCATCAGTTATACCTTATTTCTATTAATAAACCCAAATCCAAAACTCCATGGAAGGGGTAAGCATCAGGTTAGCTATAACAAAGATAATTAATGAACAGTAGGGCAGATTTTGAGAAATTGTTCCAGAGTATAGTTTATATTTCTGTTTCTCTTGCTCCTTGTGACTTGTTTCCTATGCCTTTTGAGTTTTTTCTTAATCACAAAGAGTGACTATTATTGTAACTGTTTGCCGAAATTCTGTAAGTGGGAATTTCACGAACACCACATGTTGGTTCGTGATTTGTATTTACCTCTGACAGTTACCGCATTCAGACTGGTAAATTATATTTACTTGCAAGTTTTAGAACTGTCAGATACTCTATTCCGTCTCCCAAACCATCTATGTCCAGGCTGCTGTGTACAATTTACTACGGGAGACTTTTTCTGTGGTTTCATGCAGACGCGGCGCCTTCCAAGTCCATCTTTTGCTGCCTGCCTCTCTCTCTTTCTTTTCCATTCTCTCTTTCCTACAGTGTGGCCCTTGTTGTGAGCTTGGTGTGGTTCAGTTTGGCTTTTGGCCATGTGCGTCCTGAAGCACTGTGCCCACTCTCCTTGCCCTCCTATTTTAAAGCTTATACACCCAGGAATCACATTTCTCTTCAGGCTATCTTAGTGGCTTTGGTGCTTGCTTTTCCCTTGATTAGTGTTCCCACTGAGTTCCTTCCTTCCCCAGCTTTCCTTATGGACTTTTAGGCTCATTCAGCCATTTAAAATATTTTATTCTGCCACCCTACCCATTTTAAATTTTAGCAAACATTGTCAGATCATTTTGAGCACCTCTATAATACCCTATTGCTAGAGGGGAAGCCTCATAAATCCTTTCCAACAATTTTTAATAAATATTTCAAAAACTCAATAATGGTAAAGAAATATATTGTAGGGTAGGGAACAGGGAGGGCCCACGGGCCAAATGGAGTCCCCTGTGCGTGGCTGCAAGCAAAGGATGATATTAACATTTTAAAAGGGTGAAAAAAATCAAGGAAGAATATATCACAACATGTGAAAATCACGTGAAATTCAAAATTCAATGTCCATAAATAAAGTACCAGAAGGCAAAGTTTTATTGGAATATGTTCAAGCCCATTTCTTTGTGTGTTGTCTGTGGCAGCTTTAATACTATAGCAGCAGAATTGAGTTGTTTTGACAAAGACAATGCGGCCCACAAAGCTTAAAATATTTACTATTTGGTTCTTTTTGAAATGACCTCTGTTGTAAGGCAGCACCTTTCGGGTTTACCCAATACGGGGCGTTGAGGAATAAAATTGCTAAGAAAGGAATACTTCCTTTGTAATTCATGTCCGTGGGTGTTTATTTGCTCTAAGTTATTTCTTGTTCAAACATTCCTCGGATTCTCTTTGGCATTGATGATCAATATTTTCATGCTACAAATCACATTATTTTTAATGCTATGCTCTCCTCAATATGTGTTGCTGAGATTACCTTTGCTGCATGGCAACCAACAGAGTTCTGGAATTTCTAACTATGTTGCTTCTTCCATTTACATTTGCCATTTTTAAAAACAGAAAACATCTAAGTTCCATATAGTGTAGGAGTTTTCCATTTACTCTGCAGAAAACATGTGACATGAGAAGGAAATCAATTCTACAGCTGATATGCATTAAAGCAGCTTGTCTTATTTCTGGGAGTTAAAACCATTTTGTCAAATAACTTAAAATCACCCTCCTCCTTTGGCAGAAATTGGACTTCTAGCAGCAGACTGTAGAGTTGTTATCAAGAGGAAGGAATGATCTGTATATTTATTGTATAACATTCATAATCATCAGCCCTGTTACAAATGTGCCTGAGATCATCTTCCATAATGTATTTTTAAATCCTTTTCTCAGCCTGGTGTGATTTCTAAGTCAATCTGTGTGGAGAAACATAAATCAGAGAAATTAAATCACCTATTTTCCCACACCTTTTGACTTTCTGTTAAGGAAGAACCATGATAATTTAATAAGATACTTTTGGTATAGACATGAGACCCAGTAGGGATTCAGAACCACTGATATTTACTGGGGGCCTCTACATTCTTCCACACTTTGATTTAGGATCCCATGAGAAAATTTAGCTGGCGGAGTTTGTTTCCCAGGTAGGAGGGTAATTATTAAGGAGTGGACCAAAGAGAGCCTAGGGAGAAAGAGCCAAGAACAGGGTGAATTTGCAGGAAGGATAGGAACATTGCAGATCTAAGTTAAGAAAGGTAAACAAAGACCTTTTAGAGTCAAAGTAAAAAAATAACCTCATGACTGTTCACAGGAAGGATTGGATATTATGAATGATATGAATGGTTGCTCTGTTTTTCTCCTCATATTTTTATATTAATCTGTACATGTACTTAAAGATAGTCCCTTAGGTCTGAAGTAACAGGGTAACCTGGGATATATGTATATTTGGGCAAAATTAATGAATTATTAAAATCAACACCATCTATTTCATTTATATGTTGTCTAGTATTTAATACCAAATGAGAATTCCTAGTTACTATAAGCCAAGTGATTCACTCTGATATGCTTTAGAAAGATAGCTCAGCAGAGATTGATCAATACAGGTATGGAAGACAGAATCCCATACTTCACAAGGGTTTTAGGAAGCAAAATGAGACCTTATGAAAATAATGACTAAATGAGGAGGAGGACCTTCTCTGTGTGAAGTACTAGTTTAATTTCTTTATATGTTTTGTCTTTTCTAAACATTCACAAATAACTTAATGAAGTTTAGTACCATTTCCTGGTAAGAACTAAGCCCACACTCACAATCAGTTTGCTTTCTTTGGAAGACAAGTATAAAAAGAAATTCTCTTGAGTTAGAAAGATCTGAGTTTGAATCCTGACAGCATCAATTGCGAGAGGTGTGCACTTGTTTCAGTAATGTATTTGGAGTATTCTGTACTTCTGTTACCTAATCTCAGAGATGAAAACTTCATACCTACCATGTATAAGAATTAGAAGTCGTATATGGAAGAAGTGTACCTAATATTTGGTAATAGTTGGCCTAAAATAGACAATGGATTTCTATATTTATATTTCCTCTATACTAAAGGCTCACTGCGCATTTTTCTCATGTAATTTTCCAACAGTAGTGCAAGGAAATTATTATCTTTATTTTACATTTAAAGAAACCACAACTTAGAAGAATTAAAGAACTTTTCCAAAGACAAATGCTAAAGTACAAGGTCAGGATTCAAATCATCTGGGTTAGAAAACCACCTAGCAGGGTAGTATCACTAAGCCCCTGTTAAACGAGCAAATGGATACATTTTGTTTGGAAATTCTGCTGATCATTACAAGGTGTAATATAGAGAAAAATGGAAATAAGTAAAACATAGGATTTGAGTATAGTATATAACTGTGAAATTATATCCCTTAATCAGTTATAGACTCCACATAATACCAGCCTCTTTATTGACTTTTTAGATTATTCACTGGAATAATATCCATATTTTATAATTTATTCTTGAAGGGAGTAGATGGATCATCTCAAATTCTTCCCACTATTTCATTCTCTCCACAAATCTCTTGTTGGTTCTCAGATAGGAGAGAATGGTAAGTATGAAATCATGGCAATTAAGGATAGGATCCAGCTGGGTATGGCGGCACACACCTATAATTCTAACACTTTGATTGAGGCCATGAGTTTGAAATAGCTGGGCAACAGAGGGAGAACCCATCTCTGATTCTACCTTCCTTTCTCCCCCCATCCTCCACACACACAAAAATAAGGTTCATGGATTTATGCCTGGTCAAAGTCCAAAGTCCCACTTTTTCTTAACCTTTTTTTTTTTTTAATTCATAACTGTCTACTTTTCAGATTGCATAAATCTTTTGCCTTTTTCTTAATTTTTCAAAAGTAGAATTAGTTCAGGTGGGTCAATAACTTTCAGATCAGTCACAAAGTCACAAAAAAACTTAATCTAAGTTCTGAGAATAAGTCTAGCGTTGTGTAAAGAGAGTGATTCCAAATGGATAATTATATCTCATCATGATGTTATTTAATGGTAGGGCTCATTAATTGGACATCACACAGGGTAAAAGAACTAAAGATTCTGACCAAAATTTAAAGATCTCCTTAGTGACAGCATCTTTCTAGAAACCACGAGGAAAAGATTGAGAAATAAGAAAATATAAACAAAAAGGGAAAAGATGTAAGATGTCATATTTTAGAGATTATCTTTTTTTTTTCTTTTTTTTTGAGACAGAGTCTTACTTTGTCACCCTCAGCAGAGTGCTGTGGCATCACAGCTCACAGCAACTTCAAACTCTTGAGTTTAAGCAATTCTCCTGCCTCAGCCTCCTGAGTAGCTGGGACTACAGACACCTGCCACAACTCCTGGCTGTTGTTAGAGACGGGGTCTCACTCTGGCTCAGGCTAGTCTTGAACCCGAACCTGTGAGCTCAGGTAATCCACCTGGCCTCCCAGAGTGCTAGGATTACAAGTGTGAGCCATGTGTCTGGCCTATATTATTATAGCTTTATCCACTATAGGATGGGGATTCTTTTTTAATAATCTGGACAATTTATTCAATTACCATAAAACTTGTCCATACCCCATTAGCAGGTCCAAATGGCCGTAATTACTACTGAGCTACATGTACCTCAATTTCCTCACTTTTACCAGCAAAGTCTAATTTTCAACACAAGCACAGAGACTTGTTTTTTTGTCTCTTACATTTTTCTTATACATTTTAAATATATTACCACTGTAAGTAATTGGATATTACCACTGTAAGTACTCGTATTAGTGGTAGAATACAGGATAGAATGTATACGGTAATATAATATCTTCAAAGATGTCTTAAAAATAGTGAGAGTATTTTTAGTAGATTTTTAAGAAGGAAGCTTGTGTATATCTATATTTGTATTTCTAGTTTTTCATAAAATGAACCCAACAAAAATTCCTTTTAGCTACCTTAAAGGAGAAGATCTGAAAAGAGCAGAGGTTTTTGGTAGAGAAGGAACAGAGAAAACATCCATAATTTTTTGAACTTTTCTTTATTGTTTAATTTTTTAAATGGCATATGTGGATTTTTTTTAAAAGACAATAGAATTATGGATACCTTTTAATTCATTAGAATAAAAGAATTCTCTACTAAAATAACAAATAAGTATGATATTGGCATTCTTTCATGGATAAGGCTTCAGAAATCTTAATTTGCATGCAACAAAATCTGTCTTCCTTAAATTCACAGAATGCCACAAGTCTAATTTTCCATATGGTATATCTATGGAAACAATGAGACATTTTATAACAGCTACAGAATCAACTGGAGAGACATCTGATGAATTATTTGGCACAATAATTGCATTCATGACCTTTGTCCCTTACTCCTAATCTTGTTCTGTTGCAGTTAGCTGCCAGCTTTACGAAATTATTCTTACTACCTTTCTGTTTTGCTGGATTCCATGTTATTCATTGATATCCGAACAGTTTCATCAGAAAATCTGCTGCACTCTGAGAAGAGTAAAGATTGTTAAATTTGTTATTTGCCCCATGTCGCAAGACTCCCCAAGAATGCTGCACTGAAATCTTCATTCTCTGTGGAAACGACTTTCTGAAATTAGTAGTTAGAAAAACTTTTGGTAACACTATGACGTAGTTCTAGAGTTGGGTCTATAAAACAAGGATGTTTTTCACAGTTGCTTAGGAGTGATCTAACAATACGTATGAAGGTTAAGAAACTGGGATTTGGGGTTAGACAGACCTTGGCTGTATTCTCTATCGACCACTTAGGATTTGCTTAACCTTGAACAATTTATTTAACCTTTTTAATCCTCAGATTTCTCATCTATAAAATTCACATGATATTACTTTACTTTATAGCATTGGGCTGAAATTAAATGGACAATTAACTTACAGCACTCAGTGCTCAGTTATTATTGGCTGTTAATATTTTCATTGCTCCACACTTTCCTTATATTTATGAAAACTTAGTTAATATAATGAAGGGGTTGTGTGAAAGTGCAGGCCGACCATCTCAAACTGTGACGATGATAACAATAAAAGATAACATTCAGTGGACTCTTTTCAAGCACTTTTTCATCTTTAGATTGTTCACAGCATTGGGCTTCCTCTTCTGGTCAAGATGGACTAGTAAGAACGAGATTTACCCTTTTGCATGAAATAACTAAGAAAACCAGACACAGTGTATGGACAGTTTTTATGACATAGCACATGAGATGACTGGAGGGCAGATATTCCTGAGAGATGGCAAACAGATGAGGTGAGCCCTACCATTTCTTTAGTTTATTGAAAGTGTTTCCATGCTATGGTACAAGAAGGGAATCTAGGTGAACCCTACTAGACTTCTCTTTTTTATTTCAGATGAATATATGGGTACAAACAATTAGGTTACATTGTTTGTGTTTGCTATGTAAAGTCCAAGTTGTAGTTGAGCTTGTCACCCAGGAGATGTGCCACACACCACTACATGGTACCTATTATATGAGAAAATATACCAAGCTAAAAATCTCCATAATTCATATTGCACAATTTTAACTGCCCATTAAAATAGTGGACACTTTTTATGGGACCTCTTTGATTTGTAGGTTTATTACATACCAAAGCCCCTCCTTCCTCCTCTCTCTTCCTCCCTCCACAAGACTTCTTGAGTTAAAAAGCCAAAGATAAGGTAGGGGAGGGAGAACAGCGTGAAATGATTCAAGGAAATCATAGATGGTACTCTCAGGGAGCCAACAATAGTGCCTGTTTCCACTAGCCAGACTGGAAAACCTAATGATTCATGAGGCATTGGATAGGGTTCTTGGAAGGGTCTGGCCTAGGAGTGAGAAATCACGAGCCCCAGATCACATGCTCTTCTGGGTTTGTCCAACAAATCTTAAAATAAGGCTTGAAAGAATCGAACTATTTCTAAGTACAATATAGAGCAGAGTCTAGGAATATTTATTGACATAAAAAATATCTCTCACCAGAGAAGATAAAGTTAACAAAGTTTGGTATCCAATAAAAAAAAATCAGACATCCAAATAGCAGAAAAATATATCCCATAACAGAGAGAAAAATCATTATGTTGAAACAGACTCAGAACTGAATCAGATGTTAGAATTAGCAAACAATGACATTAAAACAGTTATTATCACTATATTCTGTATCTTCAAAAAGCTAAGAAAAATGTTAAAACATATTAAATAGAGACTTGAAAAAATAAATTTAATTTCCATAGAAACATAAAAGTTATTTTTAAATCTAAAATTTTGCTTTTATAGAGTGAGATGAAAAGTACACTAGATGGGATTGATGGCAGGTGAGACATTAAAGATGGAAAGATGGGTAAACTTTAAGACACAGAAGTCACAAAAAAGCAATGGTAATAACAGTGATAATAAACAGCACATTAGAAGCTGGAGAACTATTTCAGATGACCTAATATGTGTGTAATTGGAGTTCTTAAAAGATGCAGAAAACTATTTGTAGAAATAATGACTGAAGTTTCCAAATCGGATAAACCAATCTAAGAAACCAGTGAGCCCCAAGCATAAGAAACATGAAGCAAATCACACTAAAACAAAATAAATAAGTTTTTTGAAATAAATTCTCAAAGCCAGTAATAAAGAGAAAATCTAAAGAGCTTACAGTTATATTATGTACAGACAACACAGATAAGAATAACAGCAGATTTCTTGTTGGAATGAATACATGTGAGAAGACAGTGGATCAACCTCTTCAATGTTTTGAGAGAAAAAAAAAACCAGTCAAACTATAATAGTGAAAATATCTTCCAAAACCAAAGGTAAAATAAAAAAATCACAAAGGTGACATAAAGACCATTGTATTCTAAGGTTATGAAAACAGGTAGGAGGAAAATGGAACCACATAGAAATGTGGAATAAACAAAAAATATTTCAAATAACCCAACTAAGGGCAAAAAATGTTCCATTATATAAAAAAGAAAGACTCAAGAATATATTGCCTAAATAAAATGTACTTTATATAAAGGCACAAATGGTTTAAAAGTGAAAGAATAGAAAATAATAAGCATGCTAACAATAACCACAAGAGAGCTGAAGGGCCCATGTTAATTCCAAGTAGATTTCAGAGCAAAGATTTTCATAATACTCCTGTGAGGGTAAGGGGTAAGTATGAGCATAGGGTCCTCCTATGAATCAAATCAATATGAGGTAGGGGTGTGTGTGTGTCTGTGTACGGAACAGAGATTGATTTTAAGGAATCATGCAGCCATGATTTTTAGGGCTGGCAAATTTGAACTCTGCAGCTCAGGCAAGCAGGTGCAGACCCAGAGATGATTTGATATTGCAGTCTTGAAGGTGAAGACCAGCCAAAACCTTTCTCTTAAAGTTTTCAACTGGTTAGATGAGGCCTGCCCCTATTAATAAAAAGTAAGCTGCTTTACTCTAAGTAAATGCTAATTATATCTAAAAATTCCTCACAGGAACATCTAAAGTGGCTTTTGACCCATCATAATTTAGTCATGTTCATACATAAAATTGACCATCACAGGTAAGTAATATTTTTAGTCATTGAAATAAACTGTGGCTCAGAGAGATTAAATACTTGCTCATGGAGGTATGACTAGTGAGTAAAAGAGCTGAGATTCAAACTCAAGGAGGCTGCCTTTGTTAAATATACTCTTATTCAGCATGTAAAGCTGATAAAGTTAAATGTTGCAGTACACAATTATCTCCTTTTTGGGTACAAACTCCATTTAACCAAACTCAAGTTCATCTTTTAGATGGTGTATACATAAACACTCTCCTATAAAAATACCTTCATTGAGTTTCTGTTTATTACACATTTGAGGGATAACCAGTATTATTTAGATTATATATGTGAAATGAGATAAAATTCTTCTGCCATAAAGTTTACTTTGGTAGTATTCTGGGCTCAGTTCATGGAGCTCATGGTGATAGTCAGATCTTACATCCATTATGTGTCCATTATGAGTAGATGCTTTTTACATGTATTATTTAATATTTTAGCATATGGTAGCTTCACTGTAAACTTTATTTCCATCATAACATATGTATCACATCATACGTTATGAATAAACGGTCATAGTATCTTGAAAAATTCTTTTGGCACAGTGTATTAAAAGATTGCTCTTGTGCATTTTTGTTTCATTTTCTTTGTATTTATTTACTCAATAAAATAATGAAATATTTTCAAATACATTTCGCACAAATTTGAATTACAAGAATGTAATTTTGTGCCCCTTTCAATCACAGTTCCTGAGGTTTCCATATGTGCTGTGGAATTCACGGAGCTTAATCAGCACATTATGCCTGTATATCTTTTATGGTATTGGGATTTAAATTGTTAAATTAGAAAATTTCCTACCTAATTCATGCAAAGAAAATAAATATTTAATAGTGAGTTATGCTAGAAGAATAATGGTGACCTTATTTCTTCTCTTTGTGTTATTCATTTTCAGCTCAGAGCCAAACTTGAAGTTCCTCTTCCTGCCAAAAGAGAATTGGGATAAACTCCTGTCCATCAAACTGCAGAACAGAATACTGATACTACAGAACATAGGCACTCAGCCAAGGAGTAAAGAAGCAGACAGAATCTGCTCGGCCAGGCTAGGAGAGAGCAGAAAGAATTCCCATAGAAGAAAGTAATGTGTAGCAGACACTTACTAGGTGGTATGGGAAGGTTTCTAGGCACTCTCGGACTGAAAGTTAAGTTTTATCAGGTAGAAAATGAAGCTAAAGATTTTCTGAAATTAGTATTAGGTATCCTGATGCAAAGGAGTATCATCCCCTTTATAGAATAATATAGGTTAGGAATGGAGTAGGACGCTAAGACCAGACTCAGCCAAATGTAAATGAAGAAGTGAAGTCTAGATAGAATACAATATAAAATGTTGTCTTATGCAAACCAGATGAAGAGTTTGCCTAGTTCATTAGAAAAATGTGCAAATAAATGTCCTTTAGTTATTCAATCATTCAACATCTATTTTCTGAGCTTCCCTAGATAGGTGCTGGAGACAAAGGAGAGTCAAGCAGATATGGTTCCTGCTTGTTTGGAGACTACCATCTAAGGAAGGAGTCAGCTTAATAAAATAGAACACACATCTGAAATCACAACTGTGAAAATCCTTTCATCCTAGAGTGTTTGCTGCAGCTGTCCTCTCTGTCTGGAACATGTTTCCCCAGCTGTCTGTTTATTTCTGTCATCTTTTTCAAGAGGTGCTCAAATCTTGTCTCCCAAATAATCACCCTGTTACTGTTACAGCCCCTGACCCTTTGATGGCCCTCTGAATTCTTTTGCCTTTAACTACTTTCTGCATAAAATGTATCAACATAACCTAATTACACATACCCTTATATTTAATTTGAAATAAAAAATTCTGTGATTTACTGTTCCACAAAGCCTATTGGTACTGTCCGTCCACTGATAGAATATAAGGTTCTTGAAGACGTGGACCTCTGTTTGTTTTGTTTATTAGGTTCATATCCCAAGTATCCAGGACAATATCCAACACAAAGGAGATACTTCAGTATTCACTGAATGAGTGACTACATGAGCCATGAGGCTCTACCCAAATGACTTGCCGTGGTCAATGTTGCTTTAAATTACTACACAGGACTTCACGGTAAATTTATGTTGTTTTCTTTTCATGTAATTAGCACAGGTTTTCAGTTTTCACAGCTTATTTGTTTATGAAGTCCCAAGAATTATAAAAAACATAAAGCAAAGAAATCCCTATCCGACTCTTCCTATCAATTCTGATTCTCAGATTGTGCCAACTAAGGAAGTGCTTCCTGGCGGAATGTTACCTTCCCATGATTTATTTTTATCTGAGCACGCCACATGTTATCCTCATTTCACATTACATACCCCGGCATACACGATATGGGATGGTGTGCCTTGTTTTGATGATATGTCGCAAGGCTTCTTTAGCCCCTGAATTTTCAAATCTTTTCAGCGCTTCATTTTTTAACATGCAAAATCCTAGTGTAATGCTTGCTTACTTTATCTTTTCCATTACTCTTTTTGTAAAAATTATGATTTATGGAAAATTTCCATGGATTACGGAGGAGAATATCTGAAATCACAGTTGTCTTGGAAAATTTAGGTTACGTGGGCACAATCCCTGCAAAGAGTCTTCAGCACATGGTTAAACATTGATTACGTGCTAGCATCTGGGGATTTTCTGTGGAAAGCCACAGAGGATCCTTAAAGAGTTGCTCAGCTCTATTAGCCTTGGAATTGAGCCATTAGAAATGCTTCACTGCAGGCTCAATTCTGGACCAATCATGTGTAAGCGTTGTCATAATTTAAGGAGCCTGGTGAAGCTAAAATTTTCTTGTTAATATTGGATTTTCCCCCCTTTTCCTTTAGTGGCCCCCTAGGATTTATTAGAATTCTACAGAAATCAAACCTACCTTTAACTAGCGATCTTTATTCACACAACTGGGGATCATTGACATGGGTTTCCTTTGAAAGCACTATCTGTCACCCTCAGACACTTAATATGGAAGTCCTCTAGACTTAGATACATGTACAATTATAAATTTTCCAAGAAACTTATCATTGTCATCTCCTATGCCTGTAGTGATTTGCACAGATGACATTGAGAGGATGAGAGATTAGGCTGGAGAGTTATCAAGGAGCTATAATGAAAGAGCATGTTATGCTACACTGAGGCAGGTGAGCTTTTTCTGGAGGGTTGCAGGGTTCCACTAAATGTTTTGTTTCATTTTATTTAATTTTAATTTAATTTTAAAACCAGGGGAATGGTACAATCATATACATATTTGGGCAATCACTGTGGATAAGCACGAAGGGTGGATTGGAGGGATGGCAGGATGAGATGTAGGACAATAGACTGGAGGGACGTTGGTGACCTGAATTAGAACAATGGCACATGAAGAAAGAAGCAGCATGGAGATTGAGGTGGGTGTGCAAAGGAACTGGGGAATGAGGAATCAAAGATGAAACTCATATTTCTGGCTTAAGCATTTACATGTCACTCTCAGGGAAAATAGCTGATTTGGGGAAATGATGATAAATTCTTCTGTGGATATACTGCATTTTGATGTCTGTGGGTCATTAACAAGAATATCTGTTCCCTTAGATATGCATCTCTGGAAATCAACAGAGATACTTGGATGGAGATAAAGATTTGCTGTTTTTTAGCACATAGATGTTCATGGAAATCATAGTTGTGGATGAGATTTAGCAGGGAGAGAGTAAAGAGTGAGAGGAAAAGAAGCCAAGATTGTGGTTTCTAACAGGGATAAACAGAGAAGACCCTGGAAACGAGGCTGAGCTGGAGATGCTGGAGAGTTAGAGAAAAATCAGAAGAGTTTCTATTCACCAGCAACGAACTCATTAGAACTCCTATCATATGTACAGATCTTGAATTCCTCAAGACAGAGCAGAGGGAACAGGAAGATAGTTATAGCAAAGGTCTTTAAAGAAGGTGAGGATTGGCTAGGTGATAGTTGATGGTGACTAGGAAGGGAGATTGTGATAAGACTGGGCGGCAGATGCTTCACAGTGCTAAGAACTGTGAGAGTTTGCAATATGAGACAATGAAATCTTTCTTTTGCGAGGACTGCAGGAAAAAAATATTTCAAGGGAAAGAAATTTATCTTAAGGTAAGAAAAGGATGAGTGAAGCAGAAGACTATATAGCGATTTTACAACTCAAGATTCAGCAGTGGGAAAATTTGGGACAGAGGAGAGCAACATGGGATTGTGTTAAGCACAAAGCAGCCCAGAATATTATTGGATGGCGATATGAGAACCTATAGCAAACTTGAGGCTTTCCTTGGGAACTAAAGACAGCAGGGATTTGAGGTAGGTGGGTTCAACTGCAGGTGAAGTTACTGGAGAATCAGTCTTGGCTGTACCCTGTATGTGACTGGAGTACTTGTGTTTCTTAGGGAGTCCTCTTCAGCCAAATGGACTTCTACTCTTTGATAGATAAATAGATGTACAAGTGGAATGAATGACCAAAGGTCTGGTTTGAAGGCACCAGCTATGTGAGTCACCCAATTTTCTGCAGAGTGGCCAAGCAAAGTTGGGTTCTACGTGTCAACCTTTGAATTACATGGAGCACCTTCCAACTCTGTTTTCAGATGACACTTCAAGATCTGAAGCTTTCAGTCAGAGTTATATGACCCTTTTAAGTGCTTCTATAGTATCATGTAATTTCCCCATCACAGCACTTGTCTAAATGTATTGTTCCCAGTGTAAACAGCTATATCTTCTACTGAGACATACTATGTAAAGGACATAAATTTTCTTATCCAGAAACTGTCGTAGAGACTGAAATCCCCCCCCTCACATATATACTTTTGAATATATGTGCGAGTGGGGCTAGAATATCCCTCAGAGACTGCACCTTCTGTCTGAGCCTGTGCTCAGGGGAGGTTTTCCACCATTCCCGGTCTACGGGGATACGTGGAGCAAAGGGGTGGTGTCGCGTCAGCAGTGGCATGGCCAAAAGAGGGCAGCAGAGGGTCACAGAAGAAAGGTGATTCGACATGCTGGAGGAGGGTGAGAGCAAGAGAATAGGAAATCAGGAGTGAGGGTGTTGGGGACCAGGAACAAAGGTGGTGCTCTTCACAGAAGCCAGTGCTATGGGGGAGGTTCAGTAATGAGTGAGTTGGGAAATTTCCAGGTCTAAGGAGGATGCTTAAAGGAAAACTAGAATCTTAAAACCAAGGAATGGAGCAAGAAGTAGTAAGGCCCTGGAGCCTGACACTGAAAGTGTGGGCTGCTGGTCATAGGAAGGAGGGTAAAAGGAAACTAGAATCTTAAAACCAAGGAATGGAGCAAGAAGTAGTAAGGCCCTGGAGCCTGACACTGAAAGTGTGGTCTGCTGGTCATAGGAAGGAGGGTAAAAGGATGCGCGAGGGTCCTGGGAGTGAAGGGAAGTCACAGGCTATGCCAGAGAAACGCTTCGAGGAAGTGGGGAAGGTCTGCCTGTCAGAGTTAGATCATCGGGGTTCTTCTGTTCTGAATGGTCCATAGGGAGGCAAACTGGGACCAAGGAGCTGGACGCACGATTTCAGTTCTCAACCAGACCCCTCCTCCAGTCTCTCCTCGTGCCACTCCCACCTCCGCCATCTCTGACTAGCCGCACTCGCTTCCTCCCAGTTCCTCAAACATGACACTGCTGCTGCCTCACTACTGGTGTGAAAGGATTTTTGTCGTTCTTCAAATCTTGACTTAAATGTTATTCTAAGAGAGTTTTTTCTATTGTAAACTGTCCGTTGCTCTTCATTATCACAGCATCATGGGCACATCCTTGAAACACTCATTTTCATTTACGTTTTTGTGTTTGTTTTTCTCTTATTGATTATTTGCTTCCCCCTGGGGTTAAGGACCATGTGTGTTTTTTTCCCCCAAGGTATCCTTAGAATCTAGCATAAGTACCTGCTTGGGGTAGTGTTTTGATAGGTATTTGCTGTACAGATATCTTGAATAGGTTGCCCTAGGAGAAAGGAGGTTATTCAATCCTACCTTCCATGGAAGCTATTCACCACTGACTAAACATAGAATTAGCTAAGACATCATATAAAAGAGTCAAGGATCAGACAGATTGTTACCAAAATGACATTTGAAGTCCCTTTTGTCATTTGATTCTATTATTTCAAGAAATGGAGAGTATAAAATAAATGATTCTAAAATGGAGGCAGTAATGAGTCCATTGTTCATCAATATGAAAAGGAAAGAAAATAGATGTGGCTAATTAGAGAGTAATGAAGATCTCGCTAAACCATTAATAAAAGTAGAAAGTATAATTTGTAAAGAACCCGGATCTTAAATAAGTCAGTAGACTAGGGTAACTTTCTAGGGAAATATTTAGGGATTAATACAAAAGTAGATCTAACTTTAACTCTTTGTGTCTTCAATAACTAGCATAGTATCTGGCACATAGATAATGAACAATAAATATTTGCCAAATAAATAAGTAAAGTTTTAGAAACCACACCAGCACACTTTCACAAATCTATCCAGGTGAAGAGTCTGCATTAGATTATCCCCTTTGCTCAGTATTATTTGACTATTGATAGCTTATCTTCTTCCTATAGATAATTTATAATATGTCATTAAAGAGAAGATAAAATACTGCAGCTGTGAAATGCATGTAGCATCTCTCTGCTACATATAGATGTGGAAACAAATCATTGCTGAAAACATTTGTGGTTTTCAGAACTTGTCTATGAGTTGCTCTTATGCTTTCTTAAAATTGACATTTATTAAATAAATACAATGATAACTAATACTTATAAAGATAGTGGGCATAATTTGGACACGTAGCTTTCCTTCAAGTTTTTTTAGAATGCTTTTATCACTAAGCATCATATATTAATACTAATAGAATATGTATTTATTTTAACATTAATTATTGCTGTGGACAGACTTTAAGTGGCCCTCATGACCCACCTCCTGTTGTTCATGAGCTTGGGTAATCCCCTCCTAGTGTGAGAGGGATCTGGACTTACTAGTGATGAACAGCATATGGCAATGGTGATGAATACCACTCCTGTAATTACGCTGTGTTGTTTAAGCCTCTTCCTTTCTAATAGTCTTGTTTTAGAATCTCTCCCTCCTTGGTTAGCGTGGAAAAAGCACACTTCCATAAATGCTAAAGGCACAAGAAAATGCCAACAATCTGAGGGCGCATGAAAGAGGAATCTTCCTCAGTTGAGTCTCCACGTGAGAACCATGCCCTGGTTGATAGACTGTTTACAGTCATGCAGAAAACTCAGTGGAGATATACCCAGACTTTAAACTGAGAGAAATTGTGAGATAACAAATGTGTGGTAATTTGTTATCAGGAGTTGGAAAACAGCTTTAGTGCAAAATGTACAGCAAAACCCCAAAGAAGGTACTTATTAGGCTAGGAGAACAGGCCTGAGCCACCAGGCCTGGACTGTACCATCTTTTCTTATAGTGCTGAAATAAACTCCGGAGGGCAGATGTTGCTTCAAAATACTGATGTTGTTGCTGCAGTGGGATGATCACTGGAGGGACCTATTTGGTGATAGAAATGCCACTGAAACCCATCTATGCATTTAATACATGAATAGGTGGTGTATATGTTCATACGAATTAATTTTATCAAAAAAGAAAACATACTACACCTGTGATTCTGAATTTACTTTTTCAGTTAACTAGAATATATGTCCTTCATGTAAACATCAATATATCTTATATTTGAAGATACGGATCATGTAGCTTTTTGCTCAAATTCAATCCACTGCCTAATAGAGTTCAATAATCGCTTGTTGAAGAGAAAGGAATAACTTAAACAAATAATTATTTGAAAAATGTTTAAAGAAAAAATTCTGAACTATTTTAACAGGTAGTAAACTTTGAATGCATAGAGAACATACTTTCTTTTCAGTTCCCATAGACATTGCAACAATTTCTTTAAGCATGTAAAAGGATTAATTAATTTATAAAACCAGAAACTTAATAGAATTTATTTTTTGGCCATATGTTCTAAAACTGAAATGAAAAATAAGTGTATATAACTCCCGTGCAAACTCAAACCTATCTATGTGGGAAATCTTAAGGAGTCATTTTCAAGAAGTATTGGGACAGCATTAAGACCAAATGGTATCTAATATCACTTATAAGCAGAATACTTGCAAAGACATGCCTTAAATGAGAGATGGAGCAGCAATAATTTAAAAGTATATTATTGGCCTGAAGATAATCAGGTAGGTCAATGGACCCAAATAAAGCCTCGGTGCTGACCACAGAATATATAAATGTTGTGTATGAAAGAAAAGAAAACACAATCGGCATAGCTGTTGAATGGACAAATCATTAGCTTTTCAAATTAATGGGATTATTAAACAAATAATCTGAATCATGTTGCAACTTTTGGAATTAAGATAAGTTAATTCTCTATTTCAGATCCTAAATTAGAATATTCTAAAAAAAGGGAAATGCAAAAAAGAAAAAAAAACCTATAAGAATATAGAAAAAAATTACTATGTTTCTGGTGTAATGGTAGAAAAGTACTTCCCAAATAGAAAGTTAAACAAAAAATATATGAGAAAATGAGATATTACTACAGGCATTTCAACTATTAAAAAATAGGTACCTACTAAAGAGTGCATGGCCAATTACTAAAGTATCTGGGATATTTCATGGAAGACATTGTTTAATATCCTTAATATAAAAACAGCGTGAGTTTATGGTAAACAAATCCTCCACTAGAGAAATAAGTTGAGAATATATGCAAATAACTCACAAGAAGGAAACTAGCCAATAAAATATGAGGAAAAAGCATATTCACCCCCAGTAGTAATCAAAGTAAAATAAGTAGAACCATGTTACCAGTTTCAATTTTCAAATTGGCATGCTTTGAAAAATGGTTTTGGCGAGGATACAATTATGACTTTTCCAGAGGAAAATTTTATAATGTGTCATAGGAACCTTAAAATCCTTGCACTTTTTTACCAGCTAGTTTTTCCTCTAGGAAACTGTTCTCAGAATATCTAAAGAGATTCACCGAAGAATTTATATGCAAGAATCTTCATTGAGGCATTATTCATAATATTGATATATGAAAAACAAATTAAATGTCTGAACAGAAGAATTGACTGAGATATTCTACAATGAACACAATTATGTTTATTAATAACATTTATGACATTTAAGATATATTGTTAAATAGAAAATGTAAGTTTAAAGGAATATTTACAGAACACTCAATTTTAATTAATAAATAACTACTTTTTTGTATTTCATTTATTATTAGTGAAAGTCAAACTATTTATTTTTTCAGCAGAGATAGACCACGTTAATTGTTTCCTGTCTTTTCCCCAATATTTTTTATTTTTACCTATTATGGGTACATAATGGATGTGTATATTTATGGGGTACCCTGCTACCCTTACTAGTCTCTGGTAGCCATAATTCTACATTCTTTCTCCATGAAATCCACTGTTTTAATTTTTAGCTCCCACATATAAGTGAGAACAAGTGAAATTTCTTTCTGTGTCTATCTTATTCTACCCAGTTTGATGTCCTCCAGTTTCATGTGTTGTTGCAAATATTAATAACAGGATTTCGTTCTCTTTCAAGGCTGAATAAGATTCCATTGTGTATATGCACCACATCCTCTTTCTTCTTTCTTTGTCAAAGTCTCACCGTGTCACCTACACTGTTTCACACTCCTGGCTTCAACTTATTTTCCTGCCTTGACCTACCAAAATGCTAAGATTTCGAGGCAAATTCTCTCATACTTGTTCTTCACTTTCTTTCATACAGCAGGAGTCTTCTCTGAGCTCGGCTGCCTCAAGTTGGGGGACAGGTGACCCAGCACTCTGTGGCCACCATGGCTGGCATTGCTTTGGGTTGCACCTGAAGCTAATACAGTCCCCGATCTTGCCCAAGACCTGTGGTGGCTACTGCCTGGCTAGTGTTGATGTTCATCAGGGTCCAAGGGCTCTGCAGTCAGCAGGTGGGGAATTCTGAAGTTGCTGGACCCTTCCTTTCAGGGCAGCTGACTCTCTTCTGGCCTAGGGTAGGTCTAGAAGTTCCATCTAGGAGCCGAGGCGGGAGTTGAGGTCATCAGGAATCTGTGTGGTGCTTTTATTAACTGGGCTAAGCTGGTACCTGGGTTGCAAGACAAAGTCCTCTGCACTCTTCCCTGTCTTCTTCCCAAGCAGAAGGAGTCGGTCCCTGAGCTACACTGCCTGGAGTTATAGAAGGGGGATGCAGGCACTCTCTTGGCCACCACTGCTGGTGTCTCACTGGGCCACATGCACCAGAAGCCCACTGGCATCCAGCTCAGCACACCACCAACCCTTGCCCAAAGACTGAGGTCCTTGTGGCCTACCTGCTGGTCACATTTATTCTGGGCCTCAGGCCACTTCAGTCAGCCAGTGGTAGAGCTAACTTGAACTCAGGTTGCTGCTACAGGGGCTAAGAATTACCCTCTGGCCAGGACTGTTGTAAATGCTCCCTCCCCTTATAGATGCTAGCAGAATTCTGCCCTGTGTTTTGTCCACTGTAACAGGGCAGCGCTGAATCCCAGTATAGAGTCACATGGTACTTCACTGTCCCTTCCCCAAGCACACAGATTCTCTCTCCATCTGGCCCTGGTGTGGCTCTGCCCTGGGATGGGAAAGGGGTGGTGTAGGCAATGCAAGATGGTCTTTCCTACCCTCTGCAGTGCCTCTTTCATTAATATGATGTTAAAACCAAGGATTGTGACTGCTTGCCTGATTTTTTTGGCTCTTCTGAAAGTACTTTCTTGTGTGGGTAGTTGTTCAATTTGGTGTTCCTGTAGGGGGCTGACTGTTGGAGGGTTCTGTTTGGCCATCTTGCTCCACCTGATCTCTCTACTATTTTTACAGAGAAAAAGACTAAAAGATGCTATTAGTGCACATCTCTGATCTTTGTAGGAGTTGTCTACATTTTTATCTTTCTACATTTTCCAAATTTGGTAGAATATTATAAACATATTATTTGTATAGGAAGACAGGAAATGTTAAAGGCCTTACAAAAACCCCGACCATATGTCTTTCAGATAAAATCTTTGAGTTTAAAAATACAGTTATAAGAGATAATGAGTATTTGTGAAGATGTTAGTGAAAATACTTAATTTACTATTTCCCTACTAACTGTGCTCTGAAAATTCTAACTACTATAGGTAGGAGAATTTTACCACAGATGATTTCGTTCGATGAAGAACAAGGATCTGAGATTGTTCACCATTCTCAGCACAATTACATAATGGCTTTTCAGTATTTTTATTTTCTTTTGGAAGGCTTTATGGTTATTCTTCAACTAATCCCTGAAATGTCTCAGTTTTAGGGTCTTAGAGCATCTTAGACAGTCAGAGCTGGAAGGAACCTTGGATCATTTGGTTCAGTTCTTTTCCTTTCACATCTGAGAACACAGGTGTGTCAGACCATTTCTTTGCTGACACAAAGCCAGAGGGCAATGGTGGGCTTTTATTCTTACCTTCTTCTACCATGTGCTCTGCACATGTGCTTGAAAATGATTCTGCAAACCTGTCAAAGAGCTCTTGTAGTTAAATTTCTTTTCAGGTAGGGAGCTAAATTCCCTGTGGTTAGAAAGCAATATTAGGCATATTTTTTCCCTAATAGTCTATGTGAAAACTGAAATGTATAACATATGGCAAGCCACTCATTCAGGACTTCTACATAAGATGTGCTGATTTACCTGGGCATACACCTAATTTTTTTGGAGGGATATTTAAATCTTTAATATTGCACTAATTACAGAGAATTCCTAATCTTTAGCTATAATTTCTTTATTACAAGACTTCATGTGTAGTCTCTTTAATTCTTTATTTAACTCCTTAGCTTTTTAAATTAGAAGTTAAGGTGGTTAATTTGTCTTTGATATGAATTTTGAAAAATTCTTACTTCAGCTACGTTTGATCCAGAATGTTTTCTATCTCATTTTATATAATGACACAACAAGATTTTATAGGCAGTACTAGCTTTTGATTAAATGAGGATAACTTCCAGATTGAGAAGTAGAACATATTTTACATATGATGCAAAAGATGTTGGCTCCATGTTATTCTCTATTTTATGATATTAAACATTGCCCTCAATCTTAGGTAGAAATATTTGGAATTTAAATTATGCATGTGTATAAATTATTCTTTGACTTAATTTCTTTGCTGTGTATTAACTACATATTGCTCTTAATTGCTAATGTGGTGAACAACATTTAGTAAAAATACCAAATTAAATTATTAAGAAAACAAATCAAATTTAGAGGTCACAGTGTGTTGATTTTGCAGGTTCATAATTCTACAATGTCCACTAGGGATCCTGGCTGGGAGCTCTGTAGGGAAAAGGGCCAGTGGTTGAATAATCACATTTTAGAGTCTCATCCTCTGCCTTGCAAGGCTTGAAATTTGGCTGTCAGTAATCTGAGGCAATCAGGCCCTAGGAAATTGCTTTATTTCAATAAAAAAAGACTAATATATAACCCAGAAGATCAATTTGCTTGCTTGTAATGAGAAATGTAACTACAGCTGGAACTGTATAACTCTTATCAACAGATCAGCATGTTCTTTCTCTGTAGACAATAGAGAAAAAGTCTACAATATTTAATCAGAAGATAAAAATAGATTTGTTTAATTTTAGGGAGTGCCTCTCCAAAATTCAGGATAGGTTAAATTAAGATTACGAAGATGGTCTTACCCGCTGGAGCACAGACAGCATTCCTACTGAATCCATCGGCCTACAGTCTCCATCTGCGGCATGTGCATTGTCTGTATTTTTACAATTTGTTGCTCTCTTTCTGGAGGCTGCCATGTCTACCTTTCATAATTCCATATCAGGTCTTTCAACCTTTTAAAAAACATTTCCAACGTGAATTCATGACTAATACTCTAGCACTGGATATACTTGCATAATTTGATTTCCTCACTGGTCACAACTGTGCAAATTATTGTCAGAGTAAATGTTTTTGAATTCAGTCTTTTAAGATATTTCACTATATACTTTATATAACCTTCCTGCAAAAACATAAATTATATTTTAAAGGTCAAACCAGTCTAAGAGTCAAACTAGATTCTGAAATATGATCACATCTACAGTTTTAGATTTACCTTCACTAATCCTTGTGAGTTTTCCATTCTTCTTCACCTTAAGTATTTTTGGAACTATTTCTGGAAATCACAGGAAGCGTTGTGTTCTCAAGGACTCTGATGCCACAAAGGAAGTGTTGCCTTTTTTTGAGATTCCCACCAATGTGGACACTGCAGCTGACTCTGATGTCACAGGCGCTGGTTCCTGCCCTCAGGTTACAGTCCTCTGCCTGGTGTTCATATTGCCTATCACTGCAGGCAGGACTGCACCTTGCTGCTGCAGGAGCTGTGGCTAGTAAATCATGTGACCACAGAATCAGCTGCCTAGGCAGGTGCAAAAATAGTGGCATTAAAAGATATGGTGTTAAAATGGCCAACATGAAAACTAGCGTCTTCTGAGTAAAGTCAGACCCTGAGGACCTGAGGAAATGGGTCATCAGGGGCCTAGAAAATAGATTGACAAAGCAAAGAGTTTGTCTTAGAAGAAAAAAGGATAGAGGCGGATAGAGAAAAAGGAGAGCAAGGAAAGAGAAAGGAGGTTGAAGAATTATTGTACGAGACTGGTGATGATCTGATACCAGCTCATAGGGAATCTGTAGGTGGGCTAGAAAAAGGTGTCCTTCCTTCCTAGAAGAGGGAGCCCCTCCCAAGGACACACAACTTGAAGGGGAATGAGGTTGGATTTCTTTGTTTTTGCACTTCCTTAGCCCAGGCATTTATGGAGGGCACAAATTGCACAACCATTTAAAGAACTGGAGACGCTTTAGCAAGAATATGAAAGGGATGCCATCATTAAAGGAGACTGGATGCTTTGAAGATTATAAACATTTTTGGTGTTTACCATCAAGTAGAATTGGTCTATTAGTAAGAAATTTTTCCTACTTCCTCTAAAAATAAGAAGAGTGGGTTTTAAATACTACGTGTAGGCCAGATTAGTGCTGGTCATCTAGTTTATGTCATAGTAACCTAGTGGTTCCCATTCCCAGATCAATCATAGTAAGAGGCACATTGGTTTACTTCCCTAAGGCAACGCCATCATATAGCTTGTCATGTGCTCTGTGCTCTGTTTTCATAACTGGGATTTCTTCTCTTCTCAACTGGAAGCAGGCCTGTCAACCACACCCAAGAGGCCAGCTACTCTTATTCCAAGTCCACAATGCCTCATTTCCAGGCTGCAATATTCCTGGAAAATATTGCTTTTCCAACATCCGTAGCTGGTACTATATTTATGTAGGTTGTGACTAATTTTTTCCCTCCTGAAACCCATTTGAAGTGGAGCTTCTGGATTATTTTTCTCTAGTTCTACCTAGAGGCAGGATAGTAGGTGATTTGGATTTGATCCTTCCTAGAAGCAGAATAGGAAAATAATACAAACCTTTTGATCCTGTCACTTGCCTGATATTTTCTAGAGTGTGTGTGTCTATGTTTGTGTGCATACACAATATATGTGTTACATATCCATGTATATGTGACTGTGTTTGTTTATGCATTTACATATGTATATGCCAGATTTGCTATAGAGGTTTCAGAAATTTAAAAATATATAAAGTTTCTTATCGCCTTCCTTTAGGTAGTGCCTTGAGAGAATTAGAGTCACTGCTTTGCAAATTCAAACTGTGAACATTTTTATTTGATGTGAAACCCCGAGTTAGCTTTTGGAAGTGTGCACTAGAGGTGTGACACAATGGAGAGTCCTTAAAGGGAACATAGCTGGGGAAAAATTTTAATATAGATGTGTGCAAAAAACCGAGCTCTAACCCCCTGCAGAAAAACATCTACTTCACTTTTGTAGCAAACTTATCTTCTGGACTCATTTCAAATCAATTTCTAAAATTGCTATGCTCATTTTTAGGCTGCCTGGACTCTCTTCTATACCTTCACCCCAACGTTTCTCCAGTTAAGTCTTCTTACTTTTCAGATTTAGATCCCTACCTCCTCTCTTTCCTTATGTTAATCAATAGCTGTTCTTTCATCTACTGTACCCCTCGGATATCTGCTTCCCCCCAAATTAGCTGTGAAGTAGAACAGTCTCCCTGGCCTTCCCTAGCTGAATGAACATGGCAACCAACACTCCATGGATTTAATATCATAGCTGCTGATCATACAGAAAAGGGGACAATAAAAAGTAACACATGTGAAGAAGATATAAGGCATAAATGTATTCATGATCTATGTATATATGACTTAATAGAAAAAAGAAAAAGTTCCTACAGGGATAGGACTTCATCCAGAGGTAGTATGTGGTGGCCTAGGTGAGTACTTGATGTCCTATTCCTCAGCATCAGGCTGCTAACAGCACCCCCACCTCCATGTCACCAGCTACAATAATTTTTTGACCAACTCTCCTCTGACAGCAACAACAACAAAACATGTAAGGATGGAAGCCATTATTTTTCAATGTAACCAAATTGATTTTATGGCAGATCAATTAGTGTGATGATTAATGTAAGGTGTTAAGTTGTCTGAGTTAAGGGAGACCCAGAGAACTGGTAAAACTCTGGTATGTTTGTGAGGGTCTTTCTGGAAGAAATTAGCACTTGAATCACTGAGTAAAGTAAATGGGCCCTTACCAATGTGGGCATTGTCCAATCTGTTGAGAGCCCACATAGAACAAAAAGAGGGAGGAAGGGTGAGTTCGCTTTCTCTTATGGATGGATCATCCATCTTCTCCTGACCTTGGACATCAGAACTCCAGGTTCTCAGGCTTTTGGATTCCAGGACTTACACCAGTGGCCCCCGGGGTCTCAGGTCTCCAGTGGCAGGCTGAATTACACTACTGGCTCTCCTGGTTATCCAGCTGGTAGATAGCATGTTGTGGGACTTTTCGGCCTCCAAAATCATGTGAACCAATGCTCATGTAGGCAATAACAGATAATCTTCTCCATGCATTAATTTATTCTTGTCCCTTCCTTTTCCTTTTTACTCCTGTAACTGGACTTTTTTTTGAATAATATGGTTGAAACAACCGGAGCTCTGAATCTGAAACCTTGGGAAATACCTTTTAATATCTATGAGTCAATGGACCAAGTTTTTACTTTTCTGTTGATGCTGTTTCTTGTTTTCTCAATACATTAAAAAAAATGATACAATAGAATCATAGATATTTGAGCTGTAAGTTGCTATTTTTATGCAGAACAAAAATTGCTCAAATTATATAGCCCACATTGGAATAAAATACTGAACATTTTCTTGATTCTTAATCAGCCTATCAAATTTTATTCCACTAAGCTTGCACTAATCTGTACCATTTATTAAGAATTTATGAAAGTATAACTTTTGTTACATAATCTTTAGCAATAAAATATCACTTGAAAACTATTTTAATATTTTATTGTTAATAAGGGTAATTTGTCTTTATAAGAATTGTGACTTTATTAAAAAAAATCACAGTCATTATATAACAGTATTTGAAGTATAAAATGTCCTTTTTCTATTGCTTTTCTCCAAGCAATTAAAATGAATACTAGAGATTTAAAACCACATAATCAAAGTGAGTCAAATAGAAGATAATATTCCCTGGTCTTATATAACTTATGAAAATTAGCATAGAGAATAAATTGAAGCATGATGAAAACTAAACAAGGTAATAATAAGGTTGACTGCATTGTTTCCCAAAATCTATAGACAGAAAGGCCCAGTGGATCCCAATGGCAGAGGGATTAGTTGATAAAATCCCACTACTCAACTATGCTGGAGAAAAAACCATGACCAGAGAGTTTATATGACTCTCTGAAGGCTTGTTGCTGGCATCTGGATATGCAACACCCATCTCTCCTGACTTCCCATCTTTAAACAGTTTATTAAACTGTGTTTATTGTAATTATTTTTTCACAAAATTTTAACATCTTTTTCACTCTCATGATTATTACCATGAAATATTTCTGGTGGCAGTGAACTTCAGTGACTTAAAATATACTTTATTATTATACATTAAGAGATTCTTATAGAAAGTCTTATTGCCTTTAGGCCTTTTCTAATTTTTACATACACAAATCCTTGCTATTACCATTTATAAAGAGACTTGGAGGAAATACATCTTAGCTCTGTAATATTCTCCATTATTCCACAGTGAAACTGCTCTGCTGGTGCATTTCATTTGAGTGTTGTTAGAGACAGGAGGTCCTTTATTTCCAATCTATACATGGGGAAATATTCTTGTTAGTAATTATCTTTGTTTTAAGAAACTGGCATTGATTGAGGATAACTCTGAACTCAAAATTCTGGTGTATACATAGCTCTATTGTTGAGAAGTAACCTACTATTAATTGTATGGCGGTTTGGTTTGCCTGTCATTATCAATGTCTTCTTGTCTGTAATAACTCAGTTAATATTACCCCAAGGCACAGGGAAATAATATTATCTACAGATATTATTACAATGTGTTTTATAAGGTAAATAACTATTTATAGGTAATGTGAGTCAATTTTCACTTAATTGTTTTAATAGTAAAGTTAACCTTGACCATAAATTGGATCTTTTTGAGATGCTTATTTATAAGAAAGACAGGTACATTTGAGGTACTAATGTACCTTGAGTTGTTTCCAATTGAAGATCTAAAACTCAACATTAAAGAAAGAATTTCAGTTTCCTCTGTGGAACTGTGGAAATTGATAACCATATCTTTTAACACTGTAGGATTTTTCCTTTACCTTTCTCTCTAGAAGATCTTGTCAATGGAAACTAAACACCATACATCATCTGGTGTTTTCCTTTAAGAGTTACACTGCTAAAAAAGAATGGCCTGTTCAGGGTTTCCATGGAAAATTATTACATTACTTTTTTGTTCCTTTCTTCCATTTCCTAAGGGTTACTCAGACATGGCAAAAAGGGAAACCTGACTTGCCAATACACAAAAATATATGGCAAAAGTTTGCATTTCTTTAAACTGTTACCTCCTCCAGTTCTGATAAAGTCATTGACTAAAAAAAGCTATAAAGAGGATGGCATTAACCTAGCTATCTCTCAAAGTATAATAAAGAAAATCTGGATTCAATTTTTGTAATGGGAAAGTGAGTACCTCACTGAACCCAACATTTGTGATAGTTATTACAGTGAAGAAAAAAATTAATTAGCTGATTAGTTCTTGGCAGTTCATAGTTGATTTTTAACTCTGAGAGCAAATAGAAGTAAGGGAAGTATTCATATATATTAGCCAGCATAAGATTTTGAAAATAAAAGATTTGTATTCCTGTTTTCTTTTCTTATGTAAGTAAGCACAGTTGGAATTCATTTCTTACCTCTAGTTCAATCCAACATCAATTTAGATTTTTACTTTCAGTTTTCACTTCTCCAACAGGAAAATTTGTCAAACTAACATCATATTCTTTTAGTTTTATCAACTAAGTGATATACCTAGTGCTTGAATAGCATTGTGTCAGGCATTGGGAAGGATGCCAAGACATAGACCTCTCTGTCTTGAAGGAGATGGCAGGTTAGCTGGAGATACCAGTGATGCATACCCAGAGCTTTAATAGCAATTAGATAATTAAAAACCATAAATATTAGTGTGAACTAATATGATTTGCATTTATCCAGTTTACAAAAAGGATATGTTATCTGGCATTCCAACTTTTATTTTTGAAATTCTTAAAATATCAGCCATACCTATAAACTTAGTGCTCTGGGAGGCTGAGGAGGGAAGATTGCTTAAGTTCAGGAGTTCAAAACCAGCCTGGATAAGAGTGTATCGCTACTAAAAAATAGAAAAAATAACGAGGCATGGTGGCAGGTGCTTGTAGTCCCAGCTACTCTCACCTAGGTGATAAAGTAAGACTCTGTCTCAAAAAAATAAAAAAAAAGAAATTCTTGCAATATCAAATTAATATATAATGGTTCTACCTTTCCCAAATCAATTAATTCATTGTCTAAGAATGGGAATGAATAGGCCAGACATGGTTAAAGGAAAGAACATATTTGGGATCAGAAAACCTGAGCATCTGGCTCAGTCATATAGCACATGGCTGATTCACTTCAGTGAAATTATTTAACTATCTTAAGTCTTGATTTCCCTATCTGTAAAAAATAAAAATAGTAACACATATTTGTAGTAGATTGATTGCATTAATAATCATAATTAATAATGTCTCTATAGCAACATCTTTTCATACACACCACACTGTGGTTTGGCTACATGATTTGCTTTAGCCAATGGGAAAGTAGCAAATTTAATGCAATTTGAAACTTGAGAAAGTATGTGCTTTCTCCTTGCTCCTCTGCCTTTATAATGAGAATGTGCCCAAACTAGGTAAGGAGGCATACGGAACACAGTCAAGACAGCTCACCATGTCTAGTTAAAACGCAAGACGTGTAAGTGAGCTCAGTTAAGGTAATCAAAGCTGACTGAAACTGATCAAAGATGCATAAATGGACACTGTTGAGATCAGCTGAACTGTGAGCCAATGGCATAATTGGTAAGCAAAGATAAATGATTGATGTTTATGCCACAGAGGTTTTTGTGCTCTTTTGTTATGCAGCAGTAGGTAACTGATACAATGCTTCATTAAGACAATGAATGTGAAGGTATGTTGCAAGCTGTGAAGTAATATGCAAATATGAATTAAAAATTCTTAAGATCAATGGGCTATTGGAGATGAGGAACTAGAATACCACAATATGTAGTGTTCAGCTCTTTCTAGCATCCTTCTAAGTATCCAAATTATTCCATCAATGTTTGTTTTATTGTTGAACAAAGTGATATTTACTGCAGTGAGCATTTTATTCATCCAAATACCTTATATATTCTTATCATTTATAAATAATCACTAAAAAGGTAAAAGGAACTGTAGAGGAAAACCCAATGCTAAAAATTATGTATGGGAGAAGATTACCAGATTGTGTGCACTTAAATCATTTAAGTACAGAAAATTTCCATTAGCAAACAATCAAGATTTTTTTTTTCTTAGCCCATTATTAATAGCTGGCTCAACTGAAGCCAAAATTGAGAAAAACCCCAAAAGACAATTATGCATTTGATATTATTTAATGTTAAATGATGGAATATTTTTATTCTGCTATGTTACAAAAAAAAAGATGCTGCAATTATAAAGAAAAAGCAAATCAATTTCTGAGTAGACTGTGTTCCAAAAGTTAATTTTTAGATTAGGTCCTTTGGATTTTGGCACAGATTTTTCCAAAAGTCACATCATAGGTTCTGAGAGTAACCTCAGGAACACATTTAACAAACAACATGGGCCTGGCTTTACTTTAGAAGATAGAGATATACCAACGAACAAAATGGCCAAATAACACATGGAACTTATGTTATATTCAGGCTAACAAAAATACACAAGATGCATACACATGTAGTATGATATCTGGCAATGAGTGCTTTGGAGAAAAACAAGTCAGGGAAGGAAGATAAAGAGTAGCAGTGGGGTTGCCATTTTAACTAGGTGATTTTCAGATAAAAAGAGCAACACTCTGAAGGATTACTTTCGGTGGTTTGGTTTGGCATTCCTTCTCCTGCTCTACTTATTCTTCATAAATTCAAAGTTTCACTCTGAAGTTGTTGAGATTAAAAACAGAGATGAGGAGGCATGAGTGAGGAGTTCACAAGATGGCATGCACAAGATTGCTGAGGGAGAAGCAGGATAAAGGGGAGAGGGAAATATCAAAATGATGGCGGCTTGCATAAGAGTAATCCACAAGAATTTTCTATCTTATAATAATGTACTTTGGTATCTCAATGCTTTTCTCTCCTTTCAGAGCACACTTTGCTCAAATGTCGGAAATATGTGTGTGCTGAAAGAGAAATAAATTGAGTTTCTAGTGAGCTGGACTGATCCTCAGTATGTCTTGAGAATGTTCTAGGAGGTGACAGAGCCCTTCAGAGTGGGCGTCCATTGTTTGTTAAGATACTCCAAAACATAATCTCTTGAAACAGAAATTTTATTTTGCTCATGATTTTGTAGGGCAAGAATTAGTCTCCCTTGCATCCAGAACATCAACGTACAAGCTCACACACAAGACTGGCTGGTTGGAACTGGTTGTTCTCTGAGAACTCAGAAGGACTTCAGTCTGGAACCTCAAGTTCTTCTCTGTGTAGGCTTCTCTGTGGATAACTTGGGCTTCCTTGCAACATAGTGGCTGTTTTTCCCAAATGAGTGTTTCAAGAGACAGATAGTAGAAGCTGTCAATTTCATAAGTGCAGGGTCACTTCTGTGGTATCCTGTTTATTAAAACAATAGCAGAGGACACACAAAATCAAGAAGAAAGGACATAGGCTCCACATCTGTACAGTTAGATTAAACTGTTAGATGAAGAGAAAAAACCCAGCTGGGTGCAGTGGTTCATGCCTCACTAGCACTCTGGGAGGCTGAGGTGGATGGATTGCTGAGCTGGGGCATTCAAGACCAGTCTGAGCAAGAGCGAGACCCTGTCTCTACTAAAATACTAAAAACAGGAAAACCAGCTAGGTGTTGTGTCAGGTGCCTGTAGTCCCAGCTACTGGGGAGGCTGAGTCAAGAGGATCATTTCATCCCAGGAGCTAGAGGTTGCTGTGAGCTATGATGCCACAGCACTCTACCCAGGGTGACAGAATGAGACTCGGTCTTTAAAAAAAGAAGAAAAGGAAAGACAAGAAAGGAAAGTACTACCTCATTCCTATTAGATTATCAAGAATTTTTGAATAGTAAGACTCTGGTTTACTCCGTCTACCACGGTGTTTTAGGTTGTCATTGCTCGTTAACTTATTAATTGAACAGTGATACTGTATATTGTTCAATGTTTGAAGGGAAATGTGAAAGATGTTTTCTAAAAACTGAGGATGAATAAGCCTCACAGGATCGTTCCTGCGTTGATTGTTTTGCTCTAAGCAGCCCCCATCACTTCCCCAAAGCTATTTTCCTTTTATTGCAGGCATGCTTGACTGGCCAAGTGGACACTGGCTGTTAAAATCCAGGAGGGAGAAATTGCTTTAGTAGATTCAAAGTCAGGCAAGAATGTTTCCTCCGTCATGAGCCACTCTGCTGTGGGTACTGGGGACCGCTGTTTGCTGGAGAACCCTGAACAAATCCTATAGCCCATAAAGGCAAGACAGGCTTAAGGCCAAGCTACAGGGTGGAACCGTCAGAAGAGTTTTAAAACTGAGTCATGCAGTGTTGTTTTTAATTCAGTGTTGTGTTTAAGTCTGGGAAAAACCACTCATCATTATTTCACTCATAAAACGGAGCTCGGTGCTCAGCTGGAACACAGCACTTTGAGGTTCACATGACACCTACTATTCATTTTTGTCTGTATTGGTTAATACTGTTCAGAAAAGGGTATTTAGAGATTAAAATTTTGTTATTTTTCTTTAACCAGAGGTTTATAAACATGTGTGAAAGCACAATGTGACTAATAATTAATAGCTGCTCACAGATGGGGCTCAGTATTCCTCTTCCTGTTCCAAAGTGTCAGAGTGAAATGAGTCTCTAAATTTCTGGGAAAAAATCAGGAAAGCCCTGTGCCTGAAAACTGAAAGGTTATTTGCATTTTTTAAGAAAATGTTTTCTAATGAAAAAGGAAGCAAAACATTAGTTCCTTCCTATAAATTTTTTTTTTATTCTTCTTCTTTTTTTTTTGTTTTCTTGGTCTTTTTTTCTTTTTTTTTTTTTACCAGCCAAGCAACCTCAACCTAGAAGATAGACGAGTTGTTTCATGTCAGAGATCTGGTAAAAAAAAAAAAAAAGTGTCAAAAGTGAGGTTTGTGACAGACAGTATCTGTGGGATGGGCTTGTTTAGAAGTCTTGAAAACTTAACCTTAAGAGAAGCTGAAGTCTGCAAAAGGTCGGCGAGGAGAAGAACTGATGCCCAAGGTGAAATGGAGCGGTTCCTTCCCTGCGCACTGCCTTTCCCGCCCGGGATGAAGGGTTTATCTCCCAGCTCTGGCTTTGCAGTGCTGTGTTTGGAACTCTGCAAACTGCAGTCCCTCTTTGCCAGCTGGCTCCGATTAGGCATTATTATTATGGGTAACTAGAGAGAAATTGGAAGGCTGGAGAAGGGAAGAAGGCTGCGGCTCTTTTTTGTTTCCTGAATTCTGTCAGGGCCACTGGTAATGGTACTTCATTCTGAAAGCAGCAGTTGGTTCCAGCAGCAGTAGGTGGCTCCAGTTTCTATTTCCCTTTTTATTTTCCCAGTACCAGCCTCATTATAACTCTTCAGATTACCAAGGGTAGCCAGATGGTGCCTCCCTTGTAAGTCTGAGTCCCAGCTCTGCAGAGCCCTCCCGGAGCTCCTGAGGGCCCAGCGGCACCCCTGCTGTAGAAGTCAATGTCCAGTTCCTTAGGACCTTTCCGGCAAGCTTCTGAGGTCTTAGGACCCCTGGGCACTAGCTGCTTTCTGCAGTTACTATTTCTGCAATACCTCCCTGTTTACTTTTTGCCTTTTCTTTCCTTTTACACTATTCATTAATTTTTTATGTTAAATCTGTTTAAATCGCCAATGAGTGTGACTGTGACTAATACGTTTGTTTTGCAGGAATGTTTACAGTAGGCTGCAGCACCGCCCTGATTTGCCCTAGAGATGCGGAGCCTGAATCCTTCCTATCTTTTTCACACTGAGATGCAATGATGATATTAATCCACAAGTCTTGCCGTAGTACACTTGCTCAGTAATCTGCTAAGCATGCTAAAGATGGGAAACAGGTTGGATTGTGTAAGGGGGTGGATTACATAACTTGTTCAAAACTTCTGGGCCTTATCAAACCTCCAAGGCTCAGTGTTTTTCCTGTAAAATTCTATTCATAACCATTTTACGAGCCTCTGCCTCCCCCATGGCAGGTAAATTGTACGCTGGTTTCTGTGTATGACTCTGAGAACTCCATATTGTCCTTGATTTCTATTGGTGCCCTTCCTTCTGTTTAAGGGATAGGTAATGTGAAGTGGAATAGGAGACCAGAGTGGATGTGAGTTTCCTGAGTGGTTAGGGAGTGGTGCCCTTAAGAGAGAAGAGACAGGATACCCAAAACAAGGATTAGGGCTATCTCGTCTATTGCATGTGTGTCGTGGAATTCAAAGGAGGTACATCTAAGTTAATATTACAGGATGAACTAGAGAGTTCATAAGACGAAAAGGGAAAAAGACAGACATTGCTAGAACTAGATAAGATATACCAAAAAATCTGAGTAGAAAGAGAAAGACTGTAACGTTTTGGCATTTACTGGATGGCAGATGGGAAGGACAAAATCAAACTGGATTATGTCATATTTATTTTCTGAGTCCAGAAAGACTTGTTGAGAACTGAATATTGTCTATATGTAGAGGTACATTTAAGTAGGCACCAGGATATGTAGAATTTTTATTGACATACATTAAAATATGTATATTACTATGTTAACTGTTTATTTTGGGAAGTTATATCCTATTTTCCTACTGAGATTTTAAGTGGAGATAATGCTAAATACTAGTTGGTGTTCACCCACCAAAATCTGACACAGTGACATGTAAACAACTTAATAGATGCATATAAAATGCATAAATGAAAAAAATTAATGTAACTTCAAAAACACCATTATTTGTCATTAAAATGGCCTACTGAGACCAATACTGTATCTTGGAAAGGGGCATTTTTTTTCCTTTGTGGTTTTGTTCTCAAAGGCAAGGAATGCATCATCTTCTCCCAAATCCTCAAGATTTCTTCATAATGCATTCTTTTTTTATTTCAAAATATTAAGGATATTTTCTAGGCATGGTAGCTCATGCTTGTAATTTTATCATTCTGGGAGGCTGAGGTGGGAGGATCCCTTGAGCTCAGGAGCCCGAGACTAGCATGAATAAGAGTGAGACCCCATCTCTACTAAAAACAGAAAAATTAGGCAGGCATAGTGGCATATACCTGTAGTCCCAGCTACTCAGGAGGCCGAGGCAGGAGGATTGCTTGAGCCCAGGAGTTCAAGGTTACTAAGAGCTACCCCAATGCCACAGCACTCTAGCTTGGGCAACAGATACTCTGTCTCAAAAAAAAAATGGTTATAAAAAAATTAAGTGGGTATAAATGTTCTGTTACACAGATACATTGAGTAACATAAAGTGGGAGCTAAGTCAAGGGCACACATGGGCACAAAGAGATATAATACCTTTTTAACACAATGTGAATATAGATTTAGTTAATGGATGGATCAGAAATGATTTCCAAAATATCACTGGAATAAAGTTTTTGTACACCTATCATATAGGGGCTTGGTTTATAATGAAATTTTAATAAATTAGACTTTTGGGGGGTATTCAACTTCCATATCTGCTTCATGGTAATATCCTTATCTTAATTTGGAGACCACTTACTTGAAGGCAGTGGCATCTCCTCTGGAAGCTGAAGAAGACGTGTTCCCTCTCTCCTTATCCCTGTGTAATCATATGGTAAAACCATAACAGGCTTGGCCAGCGGGTGTTTTTGCAGGACTTAGGATCTTGAGCAAGTGACGGCACAATACAATGACTTGTTAAGGTTGAATGACATTCCTTGGCTAGTTTCTGCCCAGCCCTCCTGAGCTTACTTGGTAGCTGTCAAGTTTTCAGGTTGCCTCTTCAGTAGTCCAATATCACTCCAATAGATTTCTTTTTTCATTTTCCTTCAGATTAGCTGTGTCATATTCTGTCATTTGCAACCAAATGTATAGCTGGTGATTAAAATACAAGAAAACCTATTACTTTTGAACCCTCATTCAAACCTGATTGTTTTAAAGTAATAATACTGTAAGGTAGAATTTCGACCTATGAGAAAAGCATTTCTATCTTTAATTTCAACCATCTGTGACGAGTTTCCCACTGGATACAAAGGTTTTTGACAGGTATTGTAAACGTCTGCAAGTGACACACACATTTTTGGATGGGGATTTCAAGATTCCCCCAGTGAATGTGATGAGCTGTCCAGATGGTGCCTTGATAGCCACTCAGCAGAGTTCTTTAACGATAACAATTAACAGCTAATTACATTTAATGCCTTGAAAGGAGTCCAGTCGCATTTGTCTGATCAGAAATCCACCCCTGGGTAGATCCAGAAGAGAGAAAAAGAGTTCCAGCATAGCCATCTGGATGCTCTTCCCCCGCCCTGCCTTTGCCACTGAAGAGGGTTTAGCCGTGTCCATGACTCCTTTTGGAGCACATACTCTGCTCCTGGAAGCTGTTAAAGGAATGGGCCTTGTTGAATTAGAAAGAGAATAGTTGGCTTTTGTCCCATTGGATGCAAGAGTCAAGTTGGATGGAAATTGTGTTTGAATGACAAGGAAAAGAGATAGATAAGGCGTAGAAAACCTACTCTAGACATTTGTGGTGCTTAGGAGTTAGGACATTCAACAATCTATGCCAGAACAAAGTTGGACTACAATGACTTCAGTGGATAAATTCAGACAAATACATGTCGTTACTTCCCATATTTCACTTGATAACACAATTTTTCTTCACATAGTATGAACACAGGATATTAGCATTATAATAAATCTTGATCAAATTGGAGACTCTTAGTTTAGAATTCATGACAATTCTCATAGAAACTATGGAACACTCATTTTTCAATGTTAAGTATTTACTTTCCTACTCAAGTGATAACCCCTGCCTATTTCAACTGTATAACTAATACCAATTACTTCCTCAGTGGGAGACAGCTAAGCAACATATAGAGATCACCTATCCAGCAACTGTGTCTTGGCACCACTGGTAACAGAGTCCAGAATCTAGACAGTTGAGTCATTAATGGTAAACAGAAGACAGTCAAGGAGTAAGGCATAATTAAATCACCAAGATTCTTCTCTGGACACAGTCTCAAAGTACAGCTTGGGGTCCCTAAAAGCCTAAGAGACTATGTCTCCATTTTGAACCCCAGACATTTTGGTCAGATAACTGATACAAGCTGGGACATTTGAATTTCATTTCCTGGAAATCTGAATCTCAGAGGAGGGAGGCAGAGAGACTTCAAATTTTGACGCTGGATCACATTAATGGCAATACCCTAGAAAAAAGGTTCTTCTTGTATATTTTTTGTGCATGTAAAGCATAACTTTTTTAAGTCATGTGTCTTGTCCCATCAGACACAAGAGTCAAGTTGGATGGAAATTGTGTTTGGATGGCAAGGAAAAGAGATAGATAAGGCGTAGAAAACCTACTCTAGACATTTGTGGTGGTTAGGAGTTAGGATATTCAACAATCTATGCCGGAACAAAGACACATGTTGATACACTGTGTTTCTATTATGTATTTTTATAAACATTCTGCAATTTTAATTTTAATTTTAAAAAATTCACCAGAGATGTTGGCGTGGATGTGGAGAAAAGGGAACACTTCTACACTACTGGTGGGAATGCAAATTAATTCGTTCCTTTTGGAAAGACATCTGGAGAACACTGAAGAAACTAAAAATAGACCTGACATTTGATCCTGCAATTCCTTTATTACGTATATATCCAGAAGACCAAAAATCAAATTACAACAAAGATATTTGTATCAGAGTGTTTATTGAAGCCTAATTCATAATTGCTAGGTCATGGAAGAAGCCCAAATGCCCATTGACCCACAAATGGATCAATAAATTGTGGTATATGTACACCATGGAATATTATGCAGCCCTAAGGAAAGATGGAGACTTTACCTCCTTCATGTTTATATGGATAGAATTAGAAAATGTTCTTCTTAGCAAAGTATCTCAAGAATGGAAGAAAAAGTATCCAATGTACACAGCCCTATTTTGAAACTGATCCATAGCTTTCATAGGAATGTCATAACCTAACTATAGCCTTAGAATATGGGAAGGGGGTGGGAGAGGGGAGGTGAGGACAGTGGAAAGGGGGAGGGAGGGTGATTGGTGGGGTCACCTCTATGGTTTATCTTACAAGGGTACAAGTGAATCTTTCTAAAAGCAGAGTATGAATGTCTTAACTCAATAACTAAGAAAATGACGTGAAGGTTATGTTAACTAGTTTGATGAGAGTATTTCAAAATGTATATGAAAACAGCACACTGTACCCCATGATTGCATTAATGTACATAGTTATACTATAAGAAATAAAAGAAAAAAAGAAAAAAAATTCAAGTATATGTATCAGTCAACTCGGGATAGGTTAACATTAACTTGATGATCTTCAGAGTACATGCTTGTTAGGGCCCATCAGGACCTATGCTCCATTAATCCTCCCATGGAAATATCTGGATGTTGCTGGCCACTGCAATACACCCTTATTATACTTCTGCTTTGATTTTATTGGGTAATGCACATCACATCATATGAATTCAAGGGTATAGAGAGGCACAATTCTATTATGTCCCGAAGTGACCAAAAAGTGGAAATATTGGAAATGCCTATATGTCTAACTAATAAGTAGCGTTAGTGAGAAATATCAAGAGTTGCAGGATTTTTGTTTGTTGGTTTATTTATGGTCAGAGAATATTACACTATACTCTTCACACTTTATAAATTAAGAATTTATTGAAGTTTACTTATTGCTTAAATACATGATCAATTTTACCGACATGTAAAGAGGATATATTGCCTATATTCAAGGTATAGAATTTTATACACACACACACACACACACACACATATATATCAATTACGTCTATTACACCTACTTTTTATTTATGCTAGTTTTAAAAAATATTTTCTGACCATTTGAATTCCTTTTCTTTTCTTTTTTTTTCCCTTGAGACAGAGTCTCACTTTGTCATCCTCAGTAGAGTGCTGTGGCATCACAGCTCACAGCAACCTACAACTACTGGGCTTAGGCAATTCTCTTACCTCAGCCTCCCAAGTAGCTGGGACTACAGGTGCCTGCCACAACGTCTGGCTATTTTTTTGTTGCAATGTGGCTGGTGCCAGGTCTGAACCCACCCCCTTGGTGTATGGGGCCAGTGCCCTACCCAATGAGCCACAGGCGCTGCCCACCATTTGATTTTCTATGAGTTGAGAGAAAACTGTAACCCATTGTTTAAAATACATTTTTGCCAATTAATCTTTGCATCTTTTATCATTGTTGCTTTATAAAAGTTATTTACAGCATATATATATGTAACTGGTGTATATTCATTATAAATTGTATGTTTTATAATTATAAACCACTGTATGTTTCTAATTTTATGCATGTACCTTTGAATTCAAACTTTTCTGATATTAAGATAATAATCTCTAATTTTTAAAAACACATATGTACCGAGCATTTCTCCCTACCACTGATAGATGACCTATGACCTTTACCTTGACCACACTGATCATACTCCTTCTTGAAATACCATTTCTTACTTGTTTTCCAGAATGTCATAGCATCTACTTTTCTTCTACATCACTAGTTTATAATTTTTTTCCTTTTTTGCTATTTTTGCCCTCATCTCCTTAAACCTGAAATTAGTTGGAGTGCTCCAAGTTTCATTTGTTGAATCTCTTTGTTTTAAAGTTATTTTTTTATTTTAAATTTTGTTTAAATTTTAGAATATTACAGGTATGCAAATGTTTCAGTTACATGAATGGCTTTTATACAATTTGAGCCAGTTATAGTTATGCCCCACCCAGATAATGTGGACTAAAACTCTTGTTTCTCTATTTTTACTCAATATTTTGGTTGTTACTTCCAGCTTCTAGCTTGAACACCACCATCAGGATCAAATCAGGAGACAGAAGTCATACTAGTTATTTCAAAATAAAAAAATTGAATATAAATAGTTATTAACCAGGGCTAAGTTTATTGACTACATCACCTACAAGTATCATTCTAAGATAATCTATTGGACAGCATTTTCAGCAAGCAGAATTTTGAAAGCACTGGTTTGTGAATTTTCAGCTGTCATTTCCCAATACAATTTTTTTTCCAAGTCTACTCAAGAAAGCCCTGAGTGTATCTGAGTCTGTAGACTTTGACAGCCATACTTTATGCACTGGCAAAAACTCTACTCTGCTTATCGTCACTCACTTACATGCTTCTGGTTCATCTTTACTTGCACTGGAGAGGTAAGAGTACAGAGATTTTGAATTTGGCTATTGATGTAGACAATCCTTTAAGTCTACTTTTGTTCAAAGCCTCTCCGAATCACTTGGACAAGACCTAAGAACATAACCCTGTTCTACCCAAGGTGAATGCTGTAGTAGTTTCACAGAGACCTCCATTGGAATGTGAACAGAGGTCTAACCAGGCTGATCCCTACGTGTTCCATGCTCCTTGGGAATTTGCTTATCAAAAGCAGAATTTATCATCTATCTAGTTAAAAATATTAATGGGTATTTCACTTAATGTTACTTATAATTTTCTCTAATAATGTTTTTTGGCAATTAAAAAGAAGAAAAAAATATATATGACAATAAGAAACAGTGTTAATTTGATTATATTTTCTCCTGCCTTGGAGTAGGATTTTTCTCATTGCAACTCTTTAAAACTTATAAGGCTATTGTAATTTTGTCCATGTTGTTTGTGCTTTTGCTTTCATTGCTTTCACTTACAATTGTTTGCAATTACATACTTAATGTAATTAATGATTAAAATAAAATACTGGCCAACCACATGTTAATAATGATATTAATAGTTCTTTCTTTCTCAAGTGCTTTCTTATATGTTAACTCATTTGGGCTTCATCAAAATCACCTAAGATAATTCTCAGCAAGTGCTATCTTTTTGATTTTACAGTCAATGACACCGAGGCCTAGAGATGCTGAATGCCTGGATCAAGGTCATGGGTCAGTCTTGTTTTCATCCTACATTGCTGTGAGGCCTGAGCACTTTAAGCTTCCCATTAACAACTTCCATTTTCTCATTCAAGGGGACCGTGAGAAGCTTTTGCTGGTTAGACAATTTTTATTTCTGCAACAACAAAACAGAATTTGACCCACTGAATTGGCCTTTATGAAAGTTAATGAGGAATTAAGCTGCCTGCGAGACTTGAGGTGAAAGATTTCTCCAGGTCTTTTATAAATTGTAAACATACAGCAAGCAGAGACCGGAATTTACCTTTGTACATTGTTGAGATATGGAGGAGGGATTATCACACACGGAGAAATGAATTGCCTGCTGGGTATTTTAATGTTTAAGAGCTTCCAGTTATCGTCATACTTCTGTCTATACTTCAGTCAAGTACATGGTGTACCTTTTGGTCTCCAATCATCCTCTGACCCTGATTATATATATACCTGTGGGTCTCAAGGCCACATTTTTCCAAAGGAGGCATAAAAGGGAGCAAAGAGATTCTTATTGCCTTAGGTTTAGAGTTTCTTTACTGTTTCTACTTCTGAATATCACTGTTTCAATCTCAAAACTATTGGATTCTGTACCTGCCTTGACCTTAAAGATTCTGTTGATTTCTCTAGCCTTGCCTAAAACCACAGACTTAAGCTGTTTCCTGCTCTCCCCTGACCTCAGATTTCTGTCTGAGAATTCTCAGTTTGTAGGGCCTGTTCGATTCTTGACCTATCACCTTCTCTGACCTCATATGCATACCCAGCTGGAATTCAAAATTTTTCATTTTGCCTCTGTCTGATGGTTCCTGCCTTTATCTCTGTTTGGGTATGATACTTTATGCTTTGATTTGTTATTCTACAGTCTCCTAATGTTTCTTCATTGTTACCTCCCAGGGTTATGTAAGTTAGTTACCTGAGAATGAACACGACATATAGTAAAACCCAAAGAGACTGGAGCCATGGGAGGTATGAGATGGCTTACCTAAGGAAGAAACACCTAGGAAAAGATTTCTGCCTTTTAGGGAATGGACTTTTCCAGATTGAGTTCATATCATGTTCAAATCTGGAGAATAATTTATTTATCAAACTTACAAGTGAGGTTTCATACCCACTCCCCTTCCCCACCCAACAGCTGGAGGAAGGGGGAGGATCCCAGAGAATTTTGACAAGAGAAGCAGAAAGGCAGAGCAGTGCTTTGTCTGCACTGGGCAGCAAAGGCAGCTTTTCTCTAAATATCGTTTCTCATATCCGTATTGCTAAACTACACTTTTTAAAGCCTTACCTAAAAGATATTATCAGAGCATGGCCTGAAAATATGAATTGTTAACACATTTTCTAAACGATTCTGATGCAGCATGTTAAAAGATTAATATTTGAGAACCACTGCTCTAGTAATGGAGAGTAGCAATTATGCAGATCATAATTGAGAGTAGGAAAAAAAATCTTATGCAGTTGATAAAGACTCTACAGTTAAATTAGTCTGACAAAAGAGCTATTGAGAGGAGACAGAGAATCCTCCGCAATTGCTATGAAAAGTTTTTGATATAAGAACTTGATCAACCTCCAAAATTAATTGCTAGACTTTGAAACTTGGAAGAAGAGGATCAGTGGATTATTGTGGTGAAATCAAAAGAGAAGACAAACTAAAATAGACACATATTCTTTAGCGACACCTAGATCGTGGTTTTAACAGTTTCCTACTAAGGATGGATTGAAAGTTCTTAGATCCCAGTGTTGCATTGCTTGTGTCGATCATGCTTAAATTACATCTTTATAGTTCTTTCTTTCTTGCATGTGTTTGATTGTTCTTTGTTTCTGATGTGATTTCATTACAAGTATCTTCTTTTTAAGAATATTAAGTCCCACAGTAACAGATCCTTCAGCTACTTTTATAAAGAGGTAAATCACTATTGGATATGTCCTGAGTAACAATTGCAGTGAAGAATATGATGTTTAGAGTGGGAAAAGTGGAAAAGCAGCTCCTATTAGAAAATTTAAACTTAATTAGACTTGCTTCTATCTGGGCATGCTCAGACGTGATGTTCGTTTGTGTAACAACTCACATGAACACAGTAATCTGAATTAATGTTTTAATAAAATTTATTTAAAATTCCTTTTAGTCTCTAAATATGCGCATGTGTGTGCTCATACACAATCATATGATTGCTTGTCTAGTGACATAAATCATTCATCCAATTTAATAATTTTCAAATAAGTCATTGATTTGTTTAGAAGTCTACACAGTATGATCTTTGGTTTGCCATGGTTGCACTAAGTGTTGCTCCCCTTTGAATCAAGACTTAATATTGGGAACCACATAACACTATTCCAGTGACTTCTCTAATAGGTAGTCCTCTCTTATCTCTGTGTTTGCTTCCTGAGGTTTAGTAACCTGTGGTCAACCACACTCTGAAAATATTAAATTGAAAATTCTAAAAATAAAAAGTTCATAAGTTTTAAATTGCGTGTTGCTCTCAGTAGTGTGATGAAATATCACGCCTTGATGTGAATCATCCCTTTGTCCAGCATATCTGCACTGTATATGCTACCTCCCTGCTGGTTTGTCATCCACATTGTCTGTTCCTGATATCCAACCACTGAGTCATCACAGCTCAATGATCTAAGCTCATCTGAAGCAGATGATCCTGCTGATGCATCATTACAGGGTCAATTGTAGCCTAATGCTGTGTCACAGAGCCTACCTCAATCATTCATTACACTTATCTCATCATGGAAACATTTGATCATCTCATATCATCACAAGAAGAAGGGCGAGTACAGTAGAAAAAGATATTTTGAGAAAGAAAGAGACCACATTCACATAACTTTTATTACAGTATATTATTATAGTTGTTGTATTTTATTATTAGTTATTGTTGTTAATCTCACTGTGCCTAATTTATAAATTGAACTTTATCATAGAAAGGTATGTATAGGGAAAAACATAGGATACATATGCTGGTACTATCTGCAGTTTCAGGCAGCCACTGGAGGTCTTAGAACGTATTTCTCATGGACAAGGGTGACTACAGTAGATGGATAGTGAATAGGTTTCTGGCACCTGTTCCTTTGGTGCATGGAAGTGGCTGTGCATGGGCAGATCTAGAGGATCTGAGTCTCCAGCAGGCTCCGGTTATCACTATCATCAACCAGTGATGACAGTGCTGCCTCTGGTGCTTCTGGTCCTGCCATCTGCTCTGCTACATTGTCCTTGCAAATCTTGGGTCACCAGAAAATGCCACTGGGATTGCTGCTGCCACTAGCTTAATCTACTGAGCAGCCACCAGGGGTTGGCCATGTCTGTACAAACAAGGCTCTCAGACTCAATTTCCTGCTTCTCTTGCTGCTACTTAAGATCATTAGGTGGAGTGTTTCCTCAACAATCCATATGGAATAATTTCAGAATTCAGTGTAGCATGCATATGCTGGTATCACCAGGTTGAATAACAGTTCTAGGTATACCACCTATGTCAGAATGACATTCAGCTACATATAACAGAGAGCTAAAACAAGCTAGGTGTTTATTTTTTTTTCTTAAATAAGAGTCTGGAGATAGGCAGTTCAGGGTTATTATGGTGGCTTAACAGTTTTTAGGAATCCAGCTTTCTACTCTTTTGATGTTCTGCCATACTCAGGATGGAATCCATAGTTCCAAATGGTTGCTTAAGCTCCATTATCTAAATATATTCTAGTCAGCAGGAGGGAGGAAAATGTAGAGGAGACAGGTGTGGAGTCTTCCTCTAAGAAAACCTCATGGGAGGGTGGATCCTAGATGGCCTCTACTCCCAAGCTGCCAAGGAGAAGATCTGAAGTAGACGCTCCACTACAGATGGGCCTTGGAGAGAGCACTCTGAGTCATCAGAGAAGGTGGGAAGGTGGGACACACTCAGTGTGAAGGACGTGATAGGGTGATCCAGTTGGCAAGACCAGAAAGTACGTGGGGAAGGACAGGAGGAGAGAACCCTGGAACTGCACACTCTTCCCACAGACATGAAATATAAGGGGCCCCTTGCCATAGTTTAAGACTTGGCAATGATCAAGAGGCTGCTTGGAGTCCATGTAACAACATTGCACCAGAGAGAGGGCACAGGTGGGCCTAGTGGCCTCTGTTCCCAGATTGCTACAACTGACTCCATTCTGAGCTATCAAGGGCTGAGTGCCAGGTCCACACAGGGCTTTACTTTGCTACAGCCACCTTCTCATTGCCCTGGATGGGCCAGGAAGGGAATAGGGAACACTTTTATGTGCTCCATGACTAGAAGCCGAGTTACTCACCCCCACACCCCCTCCCCACCGACACACACATAGAGATTCAAGCAGAGTGAGCATCACTAATGCTAGCAGAGAATACCATGGCAGCAGCATCATCAAGACCTGGCAGAGAGGAAACCCCCACTGCCTGAGGACTGGCCCAGCACCCACCCCTGTGATTCCTACACACCCACTTGGCCCTGCATCCCTGCCCATGTGGTTCCTGTGCTGCCAGCAGTCTCAGTAACCCTTCCCCTATGGATTCTGTGCTGCTGCCTGACCCTGGGCCCTATCCATGTGGCTCACAGGTTGCTACTTGGTGGAAACCACCATTGTGGTCCAGCAATCTACCATGGACCTGTTAGCTACAAGCCAGTATCACACCTGGAACTGGGTGAATGATCACAGTCCTGACACCCATGATTACTGCCCAGATAGCCACACCCAGCTGTCAATGCCACTGCCATGGGAGCATCTGGCAGAGCAATCCCCTGAAAATCCAGCCTTCATAAAGAGGGACCCACGTAGTTCCCCATCGAACATCCAATAATGGCCTGGGGAACAGCAAACCATTCCACGTGAGGATCATCTCACTGCTTGGACTGTGATAATTACAGGGGCATGGGAAAACACAGAAGAGCTGCATTACAGGCTATCAGTGCATCCACCCCTTTCATGCCTGTCAATCATCCAGAGTAGGTCACAGAAGCACCATATAGGGAGCCCTCCATTTTATAACTAAGTAGGAGAGTTCCCAGCAAAGGAGAACAGGTGTGTTGCAAACCTATATGCCCTGAGCTGAAAGAAGAGGTTTCAGATGAGGAGCAACCAGCAAAAGAACTCTGACAACATGATAAAATAAGCTAGTTTAACACCCCTCAAAGTACACAATAGATCTACAGCAATGGGCTCCAACCAAAAGGAAACTGAAAAAAATGTCAGAAATGGAATTCAGGATATGGATGACAAGTAAAATGAAAGAATTGAAGAGGAAATTTAAAACTAACACAAAGAAGCTAAAAAAATTTCAGGATACTAATGAAAAAAAGTCACTAAAGTGTTAGACGATATAAGAAAGAATGTAAAAGAACTCAAAGAAGTGAAAGATTCATTTAGGGAAATTAAAAATACAGGAGAAAGCTTTAACAACAGGCTAGACCAAACAGAAGAAATAATTTCAGAGCTTGAAGACAGAGATTTGAAAATACCTGCACACCATGGACTACTATGCAGTCATTAAAAAAATAAAATAATGTCCTTTGCAGCAACTCAGATGGAACTGAAGACCATTATCTAAGTGAAGTATCTCAGAAATGGCAAACAAACACCACATATACCCTTTAATAATTGAGAGCTAAGTGATGGGCATACACAGGCACAAAATGATATAAAGGATACTGGAAATCAAGAAGAGAGGAGGATGGGAGTGGTGATGAGCAAAACTTACCTATTGGGTACAATGAACACTATTCTGGTGATGGGTACACTAAAAGCCCTAAATTGAGCATTATTCAAAATTATTATTCATATAACAAAAACATTTTACCCTCTTAATATTTTGAAATAAAAAAAGACTCCATCTCTGCCCCCCCCTCTACAACATTTTTCTTTATGTGTCTTTGCACAGGACAAATACACAGTTACGTGTAGGAACTAGGGAGGCTGGAAAATGTAGCCTTTAAGCTAAAATAACAAGTGTCTAGCCCGTAATTAGGTAATAGCTAAAGACTGATTTTGGAGGCCACTTGTATCCTTTATGCCCTCTTTAATTCATGTCTCTATTTCATTGAGGATGAGAAAAAGCACAAGTAAATTAAAAGAAAAAAAAACCAGATGAGAACTATGGAATGCTCATTCAAACCATCATGTAAGGATATTTTGATTCTGGCTCTGGAACTTTTGGGAATATTTTCCAGGGACAACTCTCTTCCATCAGTGTTGTGAAAGGTTTGCATCTTCCAGTCCTCCTCAGTCAGAAAACTTCAGCCTGGAATTGGATGGTAGTTATAATAATGGCCATATTTTCAGCCTGTGTTCTTTGAAGAATTTAATGGGAAGGAAATTGAAATCTGCAGTTCTGGGTACCGTTGGGTATGTTTGGTGTACTTGAGAGAAATAAAATGAGAGGGGCATTGTGTAGAGAGCTTTTGGCCCATGCCCATGACTACCCATATCGAACTGTGAAGGTTTTATAAGAAGAAACTATATTCTTCCGTTATCTCCCTTCAGAAAAAAATAATGGAAACAAATTCAAATATATGAGCATGCCAGACGTTTTCAAGAAGCTCCTGCACTGACACAGTGTTTCATTAGCCTCCTATTCACCCAGATGGTCCGGGAGGGATTCCCACACTGGGGTTATGATGATGACTGAATATTTGATACCTGATGCTAAAAAGGTGAAATGAACAGCCGCTCATTAGCCACTACATCCACAACTTGGAAGGCAGAGGAAACCATGTGTCCCATAAGATCACACAGGGGTAAAACTCAGCAATAAAGTGAATGACCAGAATTTGCAGGAGACAAACCTTGCAGTATTAGAGGGTGAGATGTTCCCTGGTTCCTATCAGAAGATGGAATCAGCTTGTTTTGGTAATTCTACAGGTTGGCAAGAAGTTGAAACCCAATACTTGGGAGTAAGCAGGAACTGTGCCTGGTGCCTCTGATAAGGAGGAGTATTTGTCTAGGAAACCTTATCTGTGGGAGCCGGGCTGGGAGGGGACCTTGTGATTAGGCCTTTCTTTGATTTTACCAGATGTGAAGGCAGCAAATAATGGAGACAGTGTCTCTGTTGCCCTTTGTAGAGTGCAGTGGTATCATATTGATACTGAAGTTTAGGTCAAATACTAAAGATTTCACTGGGCTGGGGTTTTCTTTCTGCTCGTTATTGGAGATATATTTAAACAGAGAGATTTGAGTCTTTTCAGTTTTTACCTTGTCTCAAGTAGAGACTAAATTCATCTTTCTTGTAAACATATACTACGTTTAGCAGAAAATGTCAAGTTCTAGGGCTCATGGGAGTAATACTGCATTAGGTGAAAAGGAAACACCACATGTCAACAGTAGGACATGCCTTACTTTTGTAGCATGTGTCTCTGGCAAGGGAAAAAAGAGCTGTAGGCTGGGAAAACTGACAAAGCTCTAGAACTGGCTCACAATGAGTATGACCAGACAACTCAGGGACAAAAAAGGTGAAGTAGAGTTTTGGGTGTCCACATTTTATCAAAAACTACTTTTTTCTTATAAAAATAATTAAACAGGGATCTATTTTTCGTATTTTCATATTTTTATATTTTCTTTCATTATATTAGTGATCACAACTTAATTAAGCAAATTTTATTCCTTTAGAATTTTACTTTTAAAAAATATCTATCAGTTGGATGGGGGAAAGTATCCATGGTTGTTCGGAACACAGAAATTGTTCTAAAAAGAGCTAGACTACATAGAACACATTAATTGTTCACCTGCTATATTTTTGACATTGAACTACATGTTAACAATAGTGTAAAGAAAATACGCTTTCTCTTTTTTTATGCTTATAAACGACTCAAAACAAAGTAGCTCTTAGTTCCATGAGAATTGCTGTGTAGTGCTTTCAAAGGGAAAGGGAAGTATATTATGCTGGTTTGATAAAAAAATAAAAACAGGAATCAAAGTTAAGGTAGAATTTGAAAGATAGAATTTTTTTTGGAGACAGTGTCTCTGTTGCCCTTTGTAGAGTGCGGTGGTATCATATCTCACAGCAACCTCAAACTCTTGAGCTCAGGAGTTCCTCTTGCTTCAGCCTCTCAAGTAGCTAAGTGTCTGCCACAACACCCAGCTATTTTTAGTAGAAAAGGGGTCTTACTCTTGCTCAGGCTGGTCTGGAACTCCTGAGCTCAAGCAATCCACCTGCCTCAGCTTCCCAGTGTTAATATTTTAGGTGCGAGCTACTGTGCCCAGCCAATAGACTATTTTTTTTAAATAAAGTATTACACAAAAAGCATTCTCAAAATAAAATATATCTAAATTGTGAAAAGAAAATAAATCTCACCACTTTTGATCACTACTGATAACATTTTCATGCATTTACAGGTGTCATATACTTCATAAATAATTCTCTAATTTGCATTTTCTGAAGTTTTTAAAAATTTCTAGGATATATTAATTCCATAAAATATACATACCATAATTTAAACCGTTACCTATTCAGACAATGTGAATATTATATAAATATAGGGTGTTTTCTCTGAGGATGATTTGTTTTCTTGCCTTTCGCATTTTCTAGAGCCCAGGTGTGTTCCTTGGCTGGTGACCCCTTTCTCTGTCTTCAAAGTCAGCAGCACAACATCTTCCAATCCTTCGATGACCCTACTGCCATCGTCATGTCTCCTTCTCTGACTTTGACCCTTCTATCTCCTTCTTTAAGGATTCCTGTGATTACATTGGACTCAGCTGGATAATCCAGGATAATCTCTGCATGTCAAGATGCCTAACTTAATCACTTCCACAGTCTCCCTTTGCCTTGCATTCTCAGGTTCCAGAGATTTGGATACTGGGTTTGCAGGGGGCTATTATTCTGCCTACCACATAATGATACGACATAAATTCATACATGAATTAATGAAGAAATGAACTATGGTAGTAGCTCTGGGACTTACTTTCCTCTCTACATCCCTCCATAACCTATCAGACATAATCTTTTTTTTTTTT
>NW_003852409.1:6220493-6246411 GCF_000181295.1 Otolemur garnettii
ACTGGAGTTAGGTGATATCTCAAAGTAGTTTTGATTTGCATTTCTCTGATGATTAAGGATGGTGAGCATTTTTTCATATATCTGTAGGCCGTGCGTCAATCTTCTTTAGAGAAATTTCTCTGACATAATCTTATGCATAGTTCCTTAAAGCTGTTTATTCCTTTTCATTTGGCTAATTCATTCTTGAATTAACCATTTGTACTTTTGCTAAAACCATTCACTTTAACTAATAATTATTTCCTCTATTCTTTTCTGCTCTTCAGATTTTGCTTATTCATCATTGCACTGCATTTCACCTTGTGGGTAAAGTGAGATGAGTGGTCTGTAGGCTGTTTTCTTCCTTGTTCTATGAGACTTCTATTGAATTTTTATTGTTTTGTCATTGTTCAGAGAATTACACTTTTCCACAGACATGACAGGTGGTCAGACTGAGTTTATTCATTACAAAGCACACAGGACATTAATCCAAATGACCACTTTTATCTTAAAAAAAGAACTTGAACAACTATATCTCAAAATTACCCAGAATCTACTCTTTGAATCATTTTCCTGTTGTCCTGTGTTCTTTTCCTCTCCCTGCCTAACGAGTTATTTCCATAAAAGAGAAAACAAAGAATTCAAAGGACAGGTAGGTATACTTTCTCATTGTAGAAAGAACAACCGAAGATTAGAGATTTCTTGATGAAGTCAATGAATTATTAAATGGCAGTAAAACAATCCTTGAAACCCAGACACTTGACTCATTTTTGTACCAAGTACTATTTATTACATCACACTGCCTAAAGTCTAAATCACTGAAAATTGGACCCTCATATATCTGTCAAAGGATTGCTTCCTTCAAAGCTTTATGAAGACAAGTGAATTTATGGTAATCTCGTTACTTCTCAATCAGTTGTGCCGGTGTTTTGTAAATATAAGGCACAGTAAATAAAAACGTGGAGAGGAAACATGGTTAAATCTTTCACTTTTTAAGGAGCATGTGTTCTGGGAAGAGGCCACTGAAAGCATAATTTGACACCATCCTTTTCCCCACTGACAAAAATCAGGTGACAAAACCAGTATTTGTCACTGAAATAAGAAAGAAGTTTCTTACATTTGTTAGAGCAGACATTTAAGGTTAGTTGGACTGCTTGGCTTTCCTCATCTGACCCTGATAACCAATAGTACCTGGGTACATGGGTCATGCTAGTCCATTCTACAGATAGCAGTTAATAAACAGTTAAAAGGTGAGTCTCTGCTGGTTGGTGGACATGGGGAAATTATTTTCTCACTCTCTGAAGGCAATGTAGTTCATTGATCTAGTTTCTAGTTTTCTAGAACTAGTGATCTAGTTTCATAGTCCTGCAAATTTGAGAGCTGAGTTCTAAAATTGATAGTCTGAGGTTAGGGTAGAATCAAACTTTCATCCACAAAATATATGAGAAGGGGGTAAGAAAGGAAGGACTGGGGTAAGTAGACATATCATACAGTCTAAAGTTGGTTGCATTCTCTGTTTTTAGAATTTGATTTCAGAATATTCCTGGTGTATATATGTTTGGGTTACATAAGTAGATTTTGTATTGTTTGAGTCAAAATTACAAATATGCCTTTCACCCAGATAGTGTGCATTATACCCGTTAGGTATGAATTTACCCATCCCCTCTTCCTGCCTCCCACCTATTTGAATTTGATGAGTGTTATTTCCATATGTGCACAATAGTGTTAATCAATTACTTCCAATTTAATAGTCCATGTGATTTTTTTCATTCTTGTGAAAATTATCTTTTCATTCTTGATATTTCACTTAGAAGAATGGTCTCCAGTTCCATCCACTTTGTTACAAAGGCATTTTCCCTGAAGAAGCAAAAAAGGCATCAAATGTCTTGAAGAGGTACACATAAAAGAACATCCACAATTTCTTAGTGGCAAATATCTTCCAGGACATCTATGTGGTTGGGCAAGGATGAGCAGATGACCAGTCAAGTACTTAGAAATACGACTTTATCTGGACTGAACAAAAAAGGAAAACTACAGACCAATCTCACTAATGAATATTGATGCAAAAATACTTAATAAAGTCCTAGCAAATATAATGCAGCTACACATTTAAAAAGTTATACATCATGATCAAGTGGGCTTTATCCCAACGATGCAAACCTGGCTTAACAAATACAAATCCAGTGTAATTCACCACATAAATAGAAGCAAAATCAAAGACCATATGATCCCCTCAAAAGATGCAAAAAGAGCTTTTTTTTTTTTTTTATCAGAAATAGCTTTTGACGAAATTTGGCATCCTTTTCTAATAAGAACACTTAAGAAATTAGGGATAGATGGGACATTTCTTACACTGATAGAAGCCATCTATGACAAACCTACAGCAAATTTCATGCTGAATGGAGTAAAACTGAAAGCATTCCTACTTAGAACTGGAACCAGAAAAGAAAGTCCACTATTATCACTACTATTCAGCATAGTGCTGGAAGTTCTAGTTGATGTGATCAGGCAAAAGAAGGATATCAAGGATATCTAAAGAGGATCAGAGGAGGTCAAACACTCACTCTTTGCTGATGATACACTCTTATACTTAGAAACCCCCAGAAACTCAACCACAAGACTCCTGGAAGTGATCAAGAAATACATTAATATCATGGGATATGAAGTCAATGCTCATAAATCAGTAGCCTTCAAATTTGCCAGTAACAATCAAGCTGAGAATCAAATCAAGTGTACAATATCCTTCATAGTAGCTTAAAGGGACTATATCTAACAAAGGATATGAAGGATCTATATAAAGAAAATCAAAGTGGCTCAAAGGAGTAGGGCACTAGCCCTATATACTGGAGGTGGTGGATTCAAACCCAGGCCCAACCAAAAACTGCAAAAAAAAAAAAAAAAAAAGAAAAGAAAAAGAAAGAAAATTATGAAAACCTGAGAAGAGAAATGTCAGAAAATATTAACAAATGGAAGAACATATCATGCTCTTGCCTAGGAAGAACTGACAGTCAAAATGTCTATACTACCCAAAGAAATCTGTAGATTTAATGCAATCTCAATTAAAATACCAACATTATACTTTGATGAACTCAAATAAATAGTTCTTTATTTCATATGGAACCAGAAACAATTCTGTATAGCCAATGCAATTCTTAGGAATAAAAACAAATCTGAAAGCATCACTTCACCAGGTTTGAAGTTATACTACAAATCTTTGGTGATCAAAACATGGTATTGACACAAAAATAGAGACATAGATCTATGAAACAGAATAGAAAACTTTGACATGAACCCAGCCACATACTGCCATCTGATCTTTTTAAACTGAACAAAAGAATACTCTAGGGAAAAGAATCCTTACTCAATATCCAGTTCTCAATAAACTGGGAGAACTGGGTAACCATATGTAAAAGACTGAAACTGGATCCATACCTCTCACCACTTGCAAAAATTGGCTCACAAGGATAAAAGATTTAAATATAAGACACAAGACGGTAAAAACTCTAGAAGAAAACCCTTGATGATATCAGCTTAGGGAAACCTTCTATGAAGAAGACTTCACTGGCAATTGTAACAACAACAAAAATAAATAAATGGGACTTAAGCAAAAAAACTTCTGCACAGCTAAGGATGCAACAATTAAAGGAAAGAGATAACTTTCAGAATTGGAAAAGATGTTTGCATCTTACAAATCTGACAAAGGGCTAATAACCAGAATCTACAGAGTATTCAAACTAAGCAATAAATAAAAGCAAAATTTATTATTAGTCAAGAGACAAAATTTATTATATTGGGCAAGAACCTTCTCTGAAGACAGAGAAATGGCCCATGAACACGTGAAAAATGCTCATCTTCTCTAATCATCAAAGAAATGCAAATCAAAACCACCTTGAGATGTCACTTAACCTCAGAGTGAACAGCCCACATTGCAAAGTCCCAAAGCTGCAGATGTTAACACGGTTGTGTAGAGAAGGGAACACTTTCATGCTGTTTGCAGGATTGCAAGCTAGTGCATCCTCTTTGGAAAGAAGTATGGAGATTCCTCAAAGAACTAAAAGTAGACCTTCCACTTGACCCCCAAATCCCATTACTACGTGTCTATTCGGAAATAAATTATTTTACCTTAAGGACATTTGCACTAGAATGTTTATCGCAGCTCATTCACAATTGCCAATCAACCCGCATGCCTAGCAATCCACATATGGATAAATATACTGTGGTATATGTACACCATTGAACGCTATTCAGCCATAAAAAGATGGAGCCTTCACATCTTTTGTATTTACTTGGAGGGATTTGGAGAACATTCCCCCAAGTAAAGTAGCAGAAGAATGGAAAAGCGAATATCCAATGTACTCAATACTAATATGAAACCAATAGATGAACAAATCCACTCCCACATATGTGAGAATAACACATTTCCTCATTTTTTCCTAGTCTAGAACATGAGCAGTTCCTGGTGACATGGTTGCAGGTATAAAGGAAAAAGAAAAAGTATAGAATGTACAGAATGTACTTGAAAATCTGCCCTAACAGATTTTCAAAGTGGGGTGTGCGTGTATTTGTAGGTTAAACCCTGAAGCATGATGCTTGATTATAATAGTATGTTCCACTCTTTACCAAAAAGACAATGTGTCACTTAACTGTACCAATACTATTGAGTTCAAAAGTACAAACACTATAGCTGGAAACAATGTGCTACATGAATGTGTGTTTGAGAAATCGTTAAAGATTATAGCTGTCTAAGACTCTGTCTACAAGGAAGTTTCACATAAGTTCTGTCATATCCCATAAAAGACCAATTAATCACACATGGGAGAGCAATTGCTCTGATATAGAATAATTGCATTTAAGTACTGGGTGTGAAAAGAAGCATAAACAGGTGAGCGATCAGCAAATCTTCCAGAGGACAGTGCTTTATTGCTCTAAATACCTTCCTCAGGCTAACTTCACCCTAAATCACTATAGCAAATGACCATAGAAAGTCAGAAGGAGCAAAAGCCCACAGAACATTTCAACACCAATAGCTAATGCAGTATTTTAACTGACAAGAGGCTTAGGAGTGATGAAGTGTAATTGTGACAGCTCCAACAGCTATCCACAAATTCTACTCAGGTAAGTGCCGACCGACGCAATGAAATGAAAATATGGGGCAATTCAACTGTGGCGAACATAGCAAGACAACAATAAAGTGATTATGGTGAGGAACAGGAAACTGAAAGACCCTTGGAAAATCCAAGTGGTGCTAAGGAGTGACTCTTGAGAGACAGGAAAATCTAGGCAGGAAAGAAGAAAACTTACAAGATGATCACCTAAAGGAATTATCTTCCTGGCTATATTGGAGAGGGGTTAGTAAGTATGGTCCTTGGGTTGGAGAGGAAGCTGGTTAGATACCGGTTAGGAATGGCCTGTGTTTCCCAGGGTGTGAGCCTGTCACAATTCCTGTGTAATTAAGAAGGTGGTTCTAGGCTTGCAGAAATAGGAATTGATAATCCATCTGAAATCAAGCTGCAATAAAATTTGTGATCCTTATTAAGATTCAGTGCATGTGAACAAGTTCTAAAATATTGCAAGTTTAAACAAGCAAGTAGGTGCAACCAATGCCTTATCTGATCATTGAGGAAGAGAAACGAAATCAATGGTTATGTGTTAGGGACTGTTTCTATCTTATTCCTGCCTATAATCCAAGTGTCTTAGAAGGAGTCATACAGAAAATATTTTTTTTGAATAAACATGGTAAAGAAATTTGGTATTTGCAAACCAAAATTGAGTAAGAATTCTTATTGTTTATATGTATCAGACACATTTGAAACTGTATCTGTGAAAGTCTCTATTAATAACTTTTTAATATAATTGCTGGTATGTATGTATATATATTCCATGTGTTTATATGTACACATGTTAAAGTTGATATAATTGATAGGAGTTCTGAGCAGGAGGGATTTGCCTACTTAAAAAGGCACTATCTGAAAGATAACAATGTCTGTATATAAATATACTATTTGAATACAACAAAACTTTGATTATGACAACATATTTTTGATTGTTTTTCTTTCTGAGACAGAGTCTCAGTTTATAGCCCTCTGTAAAGTGCTGTGGCATCTTAGCTCGTAGCAGCCTCAAACTCGTGGGCTCAAGTGACTCTGTTGCCTCAGGCTCCCGAGTAGCTGGACTATAGGCACCTGCCAAATGCCTCGCTATTTTGATTGGAGACGAGGTCTTGCTCTGGCTTAGGTTAGTTTTGAACCCGTGAGATTAGGCTATCCACCCACTTCGGCCTCCCAAACGCTAGGATTGTGGGCATGAGCCACCATGCCTGGCCAACAACAGAGATTTGAAATGGAATTTGGAAAATGTAGTACCATTTAGTCAATAAAAAGTATTTTCTTTGAAGATTCCAGAAAGAATGAAAAAATTAATTAGTACCAAGTACTTTTTGTTTACCTTCTACACTGCACTCCTTACAGGAGTTATGCTTGATCACCTTTTATATTACACATGTATTATATATGTAAATGTATGCAATATTTTAAATATGAAGTAAGTTGGTATAAATACAAACTGGGTTAAGAAACTGACAGATGGCTATTTTTCTTACTCTCCATTATATTAGGCATGCACTAGGGAATATTAGATAAATTTAGGCCAAAGACAAAGGAAAACTCTATCCTGCCTCAATCATTGCATCATGATTTTCTTCCTTATATAATTCTAAAAAAAAAGACACAGGGACTATTTATCATCAACAGAATTTTCATTCCACCAATCTGGGAAATTGGGCTAGGGAGTGGTCCTTTTGTCCTCCCACTAGTGGTACTTCTTTCAAAAATCCAGACCATTTTCCCCCAGATAACTCTAGGAAAGGACAGGAGAAAGGAAAAAATAATAGGGCCTATGCAGGGAAGGGAATCCTAGTAGTAGAAAGAGGACTTTACCCACAGAGGAGACCTTTTAATATACAGTTAGACTTTATCCACTAGCAATGATTGCCTAATCGTTCTCTTTGTATCTGACTGATCACATTAGTGATGATTCTTTCCAATGTATGTGGCTGGAGCAAGAAAAAGAAAGAATATAAGGGAGGAATGGAGGTCTGAGTATGTGCCATCCTTACTGCCGTAGAGTTCTTGATGATAACAAATACAGCAATAAATTTCAGTTACATGTCACTGTAGTGCCAGAAATAGTAGAATTAAGAATATTTCACTAGTGATCTACAAGATTGTAACCGTAATTTCCAGCTACATTTGCACCAATGGCTATGTAGGGCATGTCAGATAGGAAAAGGGAGAGAATAATTGTAATCTTTCTCCATTGAATCCATCCATCATGAAGAGATAAAATCTTAATCAATCAAATGTCAGAGGCAGCTGAAGCCAATTTACCCCCACTTTCATACCAAACTTTCCACTTAGTCTCACTTTTTATATTCATTCAAGGTCTAGAACCTTGGTGAGGGGCAAATAGTCTTGGTGCTTTCCATTCTGGGACCTAGAATGTTAGTGAGAGAAGGTGGCTGTGGGGGCAGTTGTGTCCTCTGTTAACTCTCTTTTTGGTTTTTGTGTGTTTTGTTTTGGATTTCCTCCCCCCATCCTTAATTCAGCAGACACTAGATAAGTGATTGCTACAAACTAGAAAATGGCCGCAATAGGCTGATCAAGCAGGGTTTTCCGGATTAATATTTGAGATAGTGGTGTTAACAGCATACAGATAGTTATTAAGGAGTAAAGACATGTACTATCTCCTTTCTCCCTCGTTATAAGCAGATATTATGTCTGGTTTCAAGGATGAATAAATAGAAGAAGAATGTTTAATAATAGGATGTCTCTGAACAGATGTTGTGGCATAAAAGAAGAACATTTAAATGTAAGTTCATACATGGCAATAACGCACTGTAGTTACATGGACGTAAATTCTGAACTTTCTTGTTTTACAATCTCAATAATTCAGTACATGAGCAATATGCAACAAGAGAACAAAGAGGAAATAAGGTAAAAGACCGAGACAAAAACAGAGCCAGACAAGGCAAGTAAATATTAGGATGAAGATAAAAACTGCCAGTTGAGAATTTAAAAACGCATTAGAAATAGTGAAGATTAAAGATTGACATCACAGAGGAGGGAAGCAGTGATGTGGGGCACACATTAGAGAAGCTTTTCCGGGATACAAGGCAAAAGGATTAAGATATGGAGATGACAGTGCAGATGAAACATGAAAGATTAAAGAGAATCAACATAACAGATAAATGAGCAGAGATCAGAAAAAGTGGTAAAAAATCAGTAACCCAAGTTCTAGCTATAGAAAACTTTTCTAAACTGAGGAAAGCATTGAGGCTGCCAAATGAAGGGGCTCACTGAGAAGCCGGCAGCATTAATGAAAGGACGCCACTATGTAGACACGGCATGCTGAGATATCTGAATTTCAAAGGATAAACAAAAAAATATCTTACAAACAAAACATCCAAGTAAGAAAAATTAGATTATTTGTGTAGGAAAAAACAACAGTAAATGAGGCTAGCATGTCCTCATTGCTGGATGGCAATGCTAGAAGCACTATTTATAGTGGTGAGGGAGAGAACCATGACAATGTCATGACTAAAGATCCCACATGTAGGCATATTGCCTTTCTTTTACAGAGGCAAGAAAAAGACATTCTGTGATATGCACAATTCGTAAAATGTGTGACACAAGTTTCATCCCTGATGATATTACTCAGAGATATTCTCTAACTGCCAGAGATGAATCGTCATCATCACAATAAAAGAAACCTTAGTGAATGATGAAGCCACATTATAGAAGCACTGATAGCGAGTAGTAAAATCAGTTAGAGGATAAATATAAGCAATTATCATGATTGTAAACCTAGTCAAAACAAATTTCTAAACAAAGTTTGAAGAGGAGATTGATAATATAAGTCATTAGAATGTAATAATAACAATCTAGGTATAAAATTTTAGATCAGTCAGTGAGGGGGGGAAATGGGTAGAAATAGAAGCATAAACTTGAGGACAGTTATGATTTTCACATGTGTTTCTGTATATAAACGCCTTGATGAATATCTAAGAAAGGTCACTTATTTGTATTTTTAAGTACTCAATCATTTCATCTACAATTGTTCATCATACCATTCATTCTTTTGCAGTAGTTTTCACTCTCATTTCTGCTGTTTCTTTACAGCTTTTCTCAGAAACAAACACAAAATCCTGTAGCTGATACTGGAACGAATCAGGAAACGCTGCATTCCAGAACTACTGGTTACCAAGATTGGCTCAATCTTCCCCTTGTTGTGAGGCCCAGGCGGTCTCTCATAATTATTACTGTCAAGGCTATTTCTGGCCCCAAGGCTCTAAAGCAGATTCCTAATGCCTGATTTCTTAGGATTTCAAAGGTGTTCAGATGCATTCAGCTTATACACATCTCTGTGTGGTGAAAATATTGCCTTTGATTGTTAATTAGTTCTTTGACCTGTCTTATCAATGTCAATCCAGCAAATGTCAATGTCATACACATTAACAATGCCAGTCTAGCAAGTGTCGGGGTCATTTAGGGAATGCAAGTCTATTCTTTTACGTATGCTCTTGATGATAATTTTAGAAGCATATAATGGTCACTGTTATCCTGGTCTGTGAGTTAAACACTGTCCTAATTAGAAACCAGACTATGCATTTAAAACAGCAGGAAGAAGACTCAGACTGGTCCCCAAGGCAATTTTGCCATCAAGGCAAGTTGTGTTTTTTGTTTCAGTCTGTTGTCTCTGATAGGAGGGGCTCACAGCTCCTATTCACCTGGGTTTATATTACATTTCTTCTTCATCCACACTGCTATATTTGGGGCTCTCTTGTTTAATTACAAACATTGCTATCTCCTCTGAACCCAGATATGTAGTCACCAAATTTTCTCCTTTCACAGTTTCGATGATTCCCTGTCTTCCTCCACTATTCAGATTCCTCTAGTTGGGGCTACTTAGCGTTCAATGCAGTCTCAGTCCTGAGCATGATTCCTAGAGCTGACTCCCATTGGAGACAGGAGACACTGAAGCAGTTTTACCTCCAAAATGTTCCCATTTGCTGTTAGACAGAATCTTACATACACCCATGTTCTCTTACCTAGGATCTTGATCTCATACCCAGAAATTGGTGTTTTGATAATTATCATGTTTCTTGGGTACCAGAATGCTACCATGAATGCTACCAGAATGCTACCATGATCTTTCAGGAGCCCTGTCCTGCTTTGGTGGCTAAGCCCTGTCACTAAATGGTTCCAGGCCTTCCAAGAATTTCTTCCTCAGTGCTCTGCCAACCTGAGATATGTTGCTGCTTCACTTTGAAGCTTTTCTGTTTAACACTCTTATGTATCTGAGAGGTTTAAGTTGGAAATTTCCTGAGCCAGATGGTTCTATTAGGGTCCCTACATTTGGCCCTATCATCTCAGTCTTTTTAGTCTATTCTAAAGAGGCAGAGTGATGGGTGTGGTGTCTCTTTGACTGCTTTCTACAGGTTGAGGGTCTGCGTGGGCTGCCTATAAGGGAAAAAGGGAAAGGGAAGGGAGTGGTGTTTACAGGAACACTCTTGGGTCTCTGAACTGGTTGATATCCATGTAGGGTGAGGATATGAGCGGTTGTTTTTGGGGTGACTACCTGGTCAATAAATTATGAGATGAGGCAGAGGACTACTGGTCCAAAAGTGAGAATGAGAAAGATCATAATTAGTGGCCCTAAAATAGGAAGTAACCAAGGAGGCCAGGAATAAAAAAAGGACCCAAGATTAGATGATTCAAGATTTGTCCATCTCAGTTTGATTTGTTCTTGGAGTTCTTTTACTTTGACTGTGATTATTCCTGACTGGTTAACAAAGAAACAACATTCTTCTCCCAAAATAATCTATATGCCTCCTTTTTCTGCTGTAAGTAAATTTAAAGCTTGGCAATTTTGGAGGACTACTGCAGCTAAAGAATTAATTTGGGATTGTAGGGTGACTAAAGAGTCTGCTACCCTTTCCATTTCCTCTCTAAGCTCTAGGAAGAGTTGGTAGTAAGAGTGGGTAGATGTACTAACGCCTGTAATGCCCATGCCAAGTCTAGCCACTATGCCTGTTTTGAGGACTACAGGGAGGAAAATGCCTCTTTTTTTTTGTCTGGAAGTAGGGAGATACATCAGGGTCTAAATGCATCAGGACTTGGGGGGCTGAGGAAAACTCGAGTGCAAAGACTGGAGTGGTTAGCATGCAGGTACCAATAGATTGAGCAGCTGCAGAGATTGTGCCCAGAGGGGCACAGGAGGAGTCAGATAAGGGAAAACTTGAGTTGAGTGGGAATAGAACTCAGGCTTTTATAAAGCCTACAGAGTCTCCTGTACTGGTGAGATTGAAGCAGGTTAAATCAGGGGAGTCTAGGGGTGAAAAGATTATAGTTATGGGGCTGAACAGAGCTGTGTTATTTTCTGCCAGAATGGAAGAGTTATATGTGTTAGGTAGAGGTATGGGATTGAAAAGATTTTGGTATAGAGAAAGGCACATCCAACATCCTGAGGGGAAGAGGAGAGAGTAAGAATTCAGGGCAACTGAGAAGGCGTTTAAAAGCCAGGGAACACAAAGGAGTGGTGTTGTAGGTCTTGCAGGACAGTGAGGTCTAATCCTTTATAGTGGGGAGAGTTATACTGGAAGAGAGGTTTTTATGATTTGTCTTGTTTCTTGCTAATAAGGTATGTCCTGAACTCCTCTTCCATCTGATAATCCTACATGTGTAAGTTATGTCCAGCAGACAGTAATACCTACTCCACCTCTGGGGCATCCAATCCCATTAATTTGCCAGGCCAGTTCCTCTTTCTTCCATAAGAATATTCAAAGGCTTTGGTAACATCATAACAGTATGCTGGCACATAAATGTAGCTAGCATAAAAGGGGGTCTGAGGTAAGAATCAGGCATATTTGATGTGGGAATGGGGGTTGGTAAGTTATTCAAGGATACTCAAGGCTTGGGTAACAAGACATTCAGTTGGGGTTGATGGGGAGGGGACAAGGGCCAGGATTGACAGGAGGAATAGCCAAAAGGAAAAGGAGTACAAAGAGGAAAAATTGGGTTTCCTCAGGGAGAAAGTCTTTGAAGGTGCCTTGTGGCCACAGATATTTAAAGGCTTCAAAGAGGTCATCTCAGCTCTGAATGTGTGAGAGTAGTCAGGCATCTTGAGAAAAGTTATGGAGAAAAGGGAAGAATTGGGGAGGAATGTTAAATTTTTATGGGGAAGTGGACTCTTCAGGGATCCTGGTGAGTTTTAAGGTGGTAGGGGATAGTACTTGGTGATTTCCAGTTAGGGGCCTTCCAATGTTGGGAATTTTTCTGTAGGACACAGCTTTATCTGGGATTAATGGATCCAGACTAGGGGTGGGGCAAGAGGCAAATGGCTGTGGGGGTGCTGTAGAGAATGGTGTGAAGGCCTATCCAGTGAAGGGATGGAGTCCTATGGGCAAGGGAGATTTGAGACTTGCTGTCCTGCCAATTGGTCTCTGACTTTCTCTGCTAGGGTTGGGGTAGGAGCTGGTTATTGTTTTTCTAAGTTCATCCTTGGTTTCCTGGAGGATGGGAAAATAGTTTCCTATGATAGAGTTTGGGGAGATCCAGGGTCCAGAATAATAGTTCTGCTGTACATTATTTCAAAGGGCTATAAAAGAGGGGTAGAGCAAATGTGGAGTAAAGCGATGGGGAGGCGCTTACTCCAATCTTGTTTGTGTTGGAGCATTAATTTTGTGAGATGTTGTTTAAGGATGTTGTTCATTTGTTCTGCTTTCCTTGATTATTGGGACCTATAAGGCACATGTAAGTGCCACTGGACTCCTAGAACTTATGAGGTTTGGGAGGTGATCTTGCTAGTGAAAGCTGGGCCATTGTCACTCTGAATGGAGTTGGGGAGGCTGAATCTAGGAATAGTGTGGTGGAGGAGGGTGGAGACAACTTCATGAGTTTTCTAGCCTGTTGTAGGGAAGGCTACCCATGCTGAGGAGGCATTGACACAAACTAGAAGTTTATATTTTCATACAAGAGGCATGTGGGTGAAGTCAATCTGCCCGTCTTGTCTGGGGGGTTGGCTCCAGGCCTGATATGCAGGAAAAGGGGGTGTTTTTATGGCTCTGTGGGATGAGACTCAGATGCAGATTATGCAAGACTGGATTATCTGTTTTAAAAGGGAAGATAGCCATGGGTGAGAAAGGAGCAGAGAAAGAAAGGTATAAAGAGACTTGAAGCCAATATGAAGGCTATTGTGGAGAGAAGAGAGGATATTTTGTGCTTGGGAGGAAGGAAGAATAAATTTTCCCTTTTGAAGGAACCATCCTCTCCATGTGGGAAGATGCTGGTAATTGTCCTGTTCTTCAGATGTATACTGGAGAGAATTTATCAAAGTACAAGTACTGGCCTTCTGTGGTGGTAGGCGGGTGTAAGGGCATTGAACTGCCTGCCCATTTGGCTTCTATATTGGATTTTTGGTTGCTTTGGGAAATTGGATCTGTTTTATTTTGGTGATCAGTACAGTGAATGATGGCTACTTCTTTGCGAGTGTGCCTGCATTTAGAGGGGTTTAGACACAATAATGTGTCTTCTTACCACATTATCACCTCTACTACTCTGTCCCCAGCACCTCCTCATAACAGACAGAACTCTTAGTCCTCACTAAAGCTTTACAACTCAAACTAGGCCACTCCATTAGCATATACACAGATTCTAAGGATACTTTTCAGATAATTCATGACCATACAGCCATATGGCAAAGACTGTCTTGGCAATGGAAAGAGCAGTGAGCTTAGAAGAACTACCATTGACAAACCAGGTGTCTTCTGGGTTAGGTAAGGGAAAGAGGGAGATATTGGAAAAGGGTGTAGTGTTACCATGATTAAGGGCCAACAATCATGGAATAGGTTCTTGGATGTGTAAGGGTCATGTGAGTGAAGGGCAGCTAATGGAGATGAGGTATGCCAGGCCAGGGAGAAAGTGAAGGTTTGGGTATTTTATAAAGAGGATTAGGAGCTGGAGTAAATGAGGGTGGAAGGTAAAGATGATACATGTTGGTGTTTTAAAAGGGATAAAATGTTGTGAGGGGTAAGTAGTTATGTGGGGGCATGGTGGGTAAGTTTCTGGGCCTCCAGGAAAAGGAAGGAAGTGGCTGTCACTACCCAGAGGCAAGGGGGCTAGCCTAGGGCTATGAAGTCTATCTGTTTTGAGAGGAATGCTATTGGGAGGTGATTATTGTGAGGTTTCTATGTTAGGACCCCTACTGCACACCCTTGGTGTTCTGACACTGAGAATTAAAATGGATAGTGGGGATCAAGGAGATTGAGGGAGAATGCTTGGGACAGAGAGGATTGTAGGGAGAGGAAGGAACTAGACCAAAGCTGGCATGGGTCTAGGAGGTCAGTTGAGGAACCTTTAGCAGCAGTGTATAGAGTTTTAACCAAGGCTGCCAAACTGGTAATCCATGCTCTAAAATATCCTAGAACCCCCAGGAAGGAGAGGAGGTCAATTTTTGTTTTGAGAAGGCGTAAGGAGGAGATGGCCTGAATAAGGTCAGGGGGATGAGTTTTTCTCACTCCTGTGAGAGGATGCCAAGGTATTGGACAGGTTAACTGGGCTTTGAAAGTGGACACTATATTCTCCTTGGTGGCAAGGAAAGAGAGCTAGTGAAGGATGTCTTGCTGGGATGCAGTGGGGGAGGGGCTGCATAAGAGAAGGTCATTTATGTACTGAAGAACTGTAGAATTTTTTGGTAAAGTTAACTGCTGGAGGTCAGCCTGAAGTGGCTAGCCAAAGTAATGAGGACTGTCTCTAAATCCTAAGGGAGAAATTTCCAGGTGATTTGTTAGCTGTTGGAGGAATCAGGGTTGGTCCAAGTGAAGGCAAAGAGGGGTTGGGAGAGCTAATGGATGGAGATGGTAAAAAAGATGTCTTTGAGATATAAAACTGTGTAGTGGGAGGTGTTGGAAGGAATGGTAGATAGGTGTGTATAGGGATCAAGGTTCTACTGGGTGGATAGGCTGAACAATTTCAATAATGGCTCATAAATCTTGTACTAACCAATATGAACCATCATTTTTTTTTTATTTTTCAGGAAGGATGAGAGCATTGTAGGGTGAGTTAGTAGGTTTGAGAATACCATCTGAAAGAAGTTTGAGGATGAGTGCTTTAATGCCCCTGAGGGCTGCCATGGGGATTGGGGATTGGGGATTGTTTAAGGGAAGGATATGAATGTTAGGGTCAGAGGGCTATGAGAATGTGTGAATGATGTGAGGCTGTAGAAGGAACAGAGGATTCCACATGATGGGGTCTATGGGGAGGTCAGACAGAGAATAGAGGTATTGTAGGGGAGGGGTTAAAGAGGAGTAGAGTGGGTAGTGAGAGGTGGGAGCTGCAGAGAATTGTCAGGATTGCTTGTGATCTTGAGAGGATATCTCTGCCTAGTAAGGGAATGCTGTATGAAGGAATGATAAGTAATGAATGTGAAAATGAGTGTTGGGAAAGTGAGTACCCCAAAGGTTCAGTAGCATGAGGGCATAGCAAATAGCCATTTATACCCACAACTGAGTTCTCTGTTTGTTGTAAAGAACTCTTATAGTAGGGTCGGGTAGAGTAAGTGGCCCTAGTATCAATAAGAAAAGAGATTGGCTTACCTTCCACTAGCAAAGTTACCCAGAGCTCAGTCTTGGTGATCATCCAAAGGGCCTGCTGACTCTCCAGGAACCATCATTCTTCAGCAGTCAGCCCAAGAGGTCAGGGATTCAGCCAGGTCCTAGGAGTGACTGAGAACTGGACCCTCAGAAGAGCCTGGATAGTCAAACTTCCAGTGAGGACCTCTGCAGGATGGACAAGGCTTGGGGAGGGGTTAGGCACTCTCTGGCCCAGTGGCCTGCTTTACCACACTTGAATCACAGTCCTGGGGAAGGTTTTCGTTTTCTGGACTGTCCAGAGGAGTTTGGAGAAGTAGCTAGCATTTGTCTAATGGGAGAAGCAAATAACTGCTGCTTAGAGGCCTCTTCTTGGTTATTGAAGACTTTGAAGGCTAGGTCAATGAGATCTCTTTGGGGGGTGGTCTGAGGGCCTTGGGGGGATTTTTGGAGTTTTTTCTGGATATTGGGTGCAGACTGGGAGGTAAAATGCATGTTGATAATAAGCCTCTCCTGTTGCTCTCTGGTGACAGTGCAGTATAGTGGTGGAGGGCTTTGTTAAGATGGGATTAAAATTGGGCAGGATGATATATAAATCATGCTAGGTCAGATCATATGATTGGGTTAGATATCTAAATTCTTGAGAGTGTTTTATGGGATCTGTGGAGAAAGAACCTAGTTTCTGTCTTACCTGGGCTAGGTCTGAGAGAGAAAAAGGGACATGAACCCTGACGATACCTTCCATTCCTATAACCTCTTGGAGGGGGTATGGAGGTTGTGGTGGTTTGGAAGTAGAAGGTCCAAAGGTGTGGCCAGATCTCATATGAGGTGGGGAAGTTGGGTTCCTTTCCTTTCCCTCCCAGGTCCACCATCTTTTTTCACCCACATGTGGCAGAAGGCAGGTAGGGATTGGTTGAGAGATGGGGGATAGGATGGAATTCTGCAGGTAGGGAGGAGACTGCGGGGATGTGGAGGAGCAGAAGGAGGAGCGTTGTCTGCTGGGTTGAAGGAAGACAATGGAGAATCAGGGGGCTTGGAAAGGGCTGGTTTGGTCTGTGCAAGGAAAATTTGAGAAGGTTTACAAGACAGACACAAAGAAGGAATGTTTCAGAGGAGGAAGGAGACCTGGATGTCAGGGACTTCCAATCATTTGCCTAATTTCCAACAATAGTTGTCCATGTCAATGAGGACTGAAAGGCCAAAGGTGCCATTTTCAGGCCATTGTGAGCTATTGTCTAATTTGTACATAGGCCAAGTGATATTACAGAAAAAGATGAAGCATTTAGATTTAAGGTCAAGATAAAGGTGTAGAGGCTTAAGCTGAGTTAAGAGGCAGCTTAAAGAAGGGGGAAGAAAGGGGAATTTGTGACTGAGTGGTCCCCATATTGAAAACTGGAAGTAGAAAATAAATGAGGTTAAAGCAAGGATGAACAAAGAAATTTTGAGGTGGAGGAGGAAGGATGTGGCCGAGGCTGGGGCTGGAGAGGTTACCAGGCATCCCTGAAGGACTTTCTTTCTTTCTTTCATAAAGTCTTAAGCTGTCACCCTGGGTAGAGTGCTGTGGCATCATAGCTCATAGCAACCTCCAACTCTTGGGCTTAAGCAATCCTCTTGCCTCAGTTTTTCTATTTTTAGTAGAGATGGGGTCTTGCTTTTGCTCAGGCTGGTCTTGAACTCATGAGCTCAAACAATCTACCTGCCTCAGCCTCCCAGAGTGCTAAGACCCTGAAGGACCGTGAATAGCCCAGGCTCGTGGGAGGGTATCCCCACCCACAAGGCCTTGGATGAGCAAGTACTTGTTGGGATATTGATCTGTGACTAGCCTTGGATTTAGGAGGCACAGACTACCAGAATTTTTGGCTCAGAGTGAAAAAAGGGAAGAAAAGTTGAAATCCTCAGAAAGGGGCTATAGACAAATGCTCACCTCACTAATAAATAGATAAATTCTAGATGGGGGTCAGAGGGGATCCCTATTTCCCTTTGTCTCATCAGAACAAGAGTCTGTCTAGTTGGGAGTGGGTCTGATAGGCTGTATTTGGCCCCCTGAGGGGTCTTTTCCCTGACCGGGGATTTCAGCACCAAAATGAGAGGTTGGGGACCAAAAATGAGAGGTTATTCCAAGACATAAATGAAAGGAAGCAGAGTCCAGGTTCTGTGCTCAGGCCTTTATTCACTTGGGTGCTAGTGGGCTGAGTTCAAAAATGAAGTCAGCACGTGGGTTAAGGTCGGGTGAGAGTGTAAGAGTTGAAGTGGGGGGACTGGCACACTCATTGCTTCCTGGGAGGGATGCTCTTTCCTGGGCAGGGCAGTTCTATTTAGGTGGGGCCCTACATTCAGCCCTATCAGGATCAGGGTGTGCTCTTATCATATCCTTCTGTCCTTCTTGTGGTTTTGTTTTTTGCCCTAGAACATAGTTCTTACTCCTCATGTGTAGCTTTTCTGGGTCTCAGTTGAGTGATATGGTGCTTAGCAAGGCTTCTGCATTCTGTTTGGCAGAAACCCAAGTTCCCCCAGCATCATGTAACACCTGGCATCCCAGTTCAGGATTGGAATCCAGTGCTGCTACTTTTTGCTAGGCTTTACAGAATTTTGCTTTGCACGTATGCAGCCCCACTCTCCTCCAACAAGCCACCGGGGAGATCCCACACCTCCTTTGTTGTGTAGCTTCTTCCTTTCTAAAGTTCTACTCAGGAAATTCCAGCCACTTCTGTACCCTGCTTTCAAATCTCTGCTTTTTCAGCTCAGCAAGATCAATGCTTCCTATTGGGGCTTCAACTCCTTGCATCACGACCAGAAAACTGCTCTCTGGGAAAAAGCCATGGACAAGTGTGGGGTTCCCCCCAGGTGCTTTCCTTCTCTTAAGAATCTCAGTCCTACTTGTTGGCTAAAGCCTGAAAACAGTGATTTTGTATCTTTGTTTAGAAATATGATTCTTTTTAAATGGAAGGGTAAGTCAGAACACAGTCACCATGGCCCAAAGTTAGAATTTTGTGGTTTTGTTTTTTGTTGATTATATAGAAATGTTTCTGGAAGTTTTAAAACTTGTCATTGGTTATATCAGGTACATTTTTAGTAGCTGTCAAATTTGAGACATTCTGTATCATTTTTAATATTCAGATGTCTTTCACATGTGAGAGAAATGAAATGGCTAGGGCCCTGGGTACTTGACCATCACCAGATAGAAGGCAAAAGGTGATGGTGGGAGCGAGACGGAAAAGACTGAAGTCTCCACTGACTACTCTTAAAAACCTTAATTCTGGAAATTTTACAAAAATTGAGGATCATGTGAATATAGTTGGTCTCTTCCTCAGACTTTGGATGGGACTTATGCAAAAGATGGGCCCTTAAGTTGCATGAGCTTCATGACTAGGAAACTGGGGTGCTTAAGTTTCCTTTGTCACCTTTTGAGTAGGAATTTCTGCTACTGCAATTTGCCATATTTGTGGGGTCTACTTTCTGTCCAGATTCTGAATCTTGAATTTTTCTGATTAAAAAAAATATATATTTCAATTATTTTCTCTGTATGGTAGCCCATTCTTTTAAGCCATTTCCTTTTCCCAAATGACCACAGCTAGCTTCTGATTAGGTCAAGCAGAAAATAAACTATCAATCACAGGTGTTCTAACACTGCCTGGTGAATTCATCCTTTGATTTGATTTCTCTAAACAGATCTCTGAGATCTCCAGATATCTCAGGATAGGAAAACATTGCACTACTGCTGGGAACCTACAGACCTTAAAAGTGAAACAAATTATATGGTATCCTCAATATATTTTCATTATTGTAGGATTTTAGGATACATTGTGAAAGCAGAGATGATAAACCTTGGTGAACACTCTTTTATAGATATAACTTATTTTGGCATGTTTTTGACATCTATTCGTAAAACTATAGTCACTCAAAATTATTTTATTTGAGAAATTGAACACATTTCTGGGGCAAAGGTCCAAGGATGGTAAATGTTGAATTTAATAAGTACCTCTGTTTGTTCATCATTTAGTTCAAAGACTGTCATACAGAGATATTTTTTCAATTTGAGAAGATATTACACACACCCATGCACACACACTCAAGCATTTTTTTTAATATTGTAAGCTTTTGGATTGATTAATGCATGCCATAGTAGATAAAGATGAAAGTATAATTTGTGTTTCAATTTATATGAAATAACATGGACTTAGAAATTCTACCTTTATTAGAGGGAAGACCTTAAAAGATCATTTAAGTAAAAAGTTACTAAGAAGTTGAAAACTCATTGCCTTATATAGGAAAGGCATGTGTTATACTACATACATCGTTTTAGTTATCCAATTTGATCATTCCATAATGTAAACATGTATAGAAACATCACACTGTACCCCATGGATATATATAATTATTATTATAAATTAGAAATAAAATAAAACTGAAAAAAAGAAATTCAGATTTATAGTGATTGTAAATAACTAAATACGTAATTGAATCCTTCATTATCAGATTTGTTTGTATATCAGAAAAAGTCTTTGGGGAGGTACCTGAAAAAGTAACTATTCTTAATTAGAACAGTAAAAGTCACCCTTTGTTTCAGTTAGGGTACATAAAATAAATTTTAAAAGAAAAATGAAAATGTGGTATTCTCAGAGAAATGGACCTAAATTAGGCTGTCTTAGAGCAGTGACTTAGGACTCTGGTGAAATGATAGCTTTTATTCTCTAATCTCTGCAACCTGTGACAAATTTTAGAAAGGTTAGCCAAAGGTTAGTTAGTTTTGACTATATTTAACTGAGATTCCTCTCTCTTATTTATAGCATTTATGGCATAATATCCATTTGTTTTATCCCACAGGACCCAAGGCTGAAATCATCCCAAAAGCAGTGGCAGGAGAGTTTTCCTTGAGCCATTCCCCTAGATAGGGCTGGTTGGGATTCCAAAGAAAGAAGAACTAAATGGCAGGGCGATCTGTCCAAAGTCTTCACTAGGGGATTTTCATGAGGATGCTACAGGTGTGAAAAGGTGCGTTCTGCCTAAGATATATCTGCAGCAAGGGGTCAGGGTACAGAGCGTACATGGGGGTTTAAGAAATTTGGCTCAGGGCCTGAGCTAGTTTCTCTCAGGTTTTGGACAACAACCTAAATATCTTTATTTGTGCCTGGGAATGTTCAAGGGCCTGGTTTGTGGTCAAACCTGCTGGGAAAAACCTTCAGCTGGCTGGGTGGCAGGGTGGTCAAGGCACTCTGTCACTTCCAGTGCAGAATACAGGATGTAGACAGAAGGGGGTGGAGGGCTGAGGACTGGGAGACCCCACACTACTCTTTACCTTCCTAGGAGTTCCTTTGGCAAAGGCTCTGTCTCTTATTCTCATCATATGATTCAGGGGACCTTGCCCCTACCACTGGCTCCATGTGGCTCCTTAGTGGTTTCAGTCAACCATTCTCTTCTCCTCTTGCTTTTCAATCATTGTCTTAATCTAGACAATGTGCTCAGAGCATTTCTATGCCTTGAAAGAGAAGCCCTAACTCTCTTACCTTGGGTTGTGTTCAGGAAATGCTGCAACCATTTAACACTTTAAAAGCCAGAAATAAAAGGTGAAGAGAAGCTGAACCTTGATGACATGTCTGTATTGTTGTTTCAAACCTTTTCTGAAGACATAAATATCTCTGAACTCGAAAGCACTTAAGCCAGTGCGCTTTATTTATTGTGAAAGCCAGTTGAAGTTAGTTTTCTGTCTTTCTATCAGATGATTCATCATAAATAAGGAATATGTTGTTCAGAATAGGGAGTTGCAAGTGACAGACTCCCAAATATGTAGTTGATGGAGGTAACATTTCATGAAAGGCAAAAAGAAAATGTGAGGTCTTGATTATAGGCTGACCCACAGCAAGTTAAATTGCTGTATAATTATTCTTAGAACTCGTACATGTGCTGACTGGGTTATAGCTTTAGGGAATTTGAAATTTAAAAGCTCAGAATATTGGAAAGAGTTATCCACTTTTTGAAATATGGCCCTGTAAGACAAGAGCCAAGCTTAGGGTGAAGCTGGCTTGTCTTAGTACAGAAAAGGAACACTGGTGCTTTCTGCCTGCAGCCTGCAAGCTAAGGTGATAAATGAGTCACACTGGAGGATACAGGGAAGCAGGGGACAAAAGGAGACTTGGGAGAACCCTGATTGCCTGGCACCCCCAGAAACACTCCTGATGGGCAAAGAGGTCATTGTTCCATTGAAGAACATGTGGGAAGGTTGCAGAGCTGAGGTTAAGGGCGTGTGCTTTGGAGCCAGCCTTCCTCAGTTTGAATCCCAGCTGGGTTATTTACCACCTTGGGAAAGTCACAAAGCTTTTCTATGCTTCAGTTTCCTTATCAGTGAAATGGGGATGATAATTGTAGCCCCCCTTTCATAGGCTGTTAAGAGTGAATTAATTTACTTGAAGTACTTGGAACAATGCCTGTTATATAGTAAGTATTATATAAATGTTACCTATCACTATGTGGCTGAGATGCAGCCCACAGTGATAGATAGAAAGATACATATTTGATGCCTTCCACCCCAGCTGATTATTCAAAATTGTCCTAAGTTGCCAATTTACATGAGGCACAGGTGAAATACAGAGAACAGAAACGTTCAGCATGAAGACCTGCAGAGTAGTAGGTTCTAGATAAAGACTCAAAAGATCTCTGGATTTGGTTAACCAGTTCATCAAATTAATTGGAAACTAAATTTTAAGGAGTTTTAAGGGGGTTGTAACACCAGATAAATTCCAAGCCTGACTTGTAATGTTAGTTATTGTTCAACCCCCCAGGTGATTTCCAAGATCCTATTTCTGCACCAGCAGGTGGTAAAGCGGTCCAGTTCCATAAGGAGACTTCCTCTCCTAAGCCCTTGGAGGGCCATGGAAGGCCTGGACAAAGAAGCTTCCCTCAGACATAGGACAAGGGCAGACAATTGGTTAACCAAGGACTTTCTTCACTGTTGTGGCCGAGATTTCTTATTATTGCAGCCTGGAAGACTATGCCGTTAACCACTGACTATTCTCCAATCTCAAACCCAAAATGTTCCAAAATTTTCAGAATGGCTTAATTTTCTACAGTTGACATTCAGAATATTCATAGTTATTATACTTTTTATTTAGCCTTAGGTTTCCAGGCCATGACAAGTTTTATGGAGACCTAATGGAGAGCAATGTATTTTTCCCCAGTCTCAGAGCTCAATGTAGAAACGGATGTGACTTTCAGTTGTACTCCCTCAGGAGAGACACAGACACATATGAAAAAGGAGGATGTGGGCCTGTGAGAATATTGGGTTAATGTTTTCAGTCTAAGTTACATTTATCCTTCTTCAGGAATGGTATCCCCTCTTTGCATTGGGGAACCTCTCATTCTCGGTTCACAGGCATGGATGGACTTCAGCTGGCTCCAGTTCCTGATACATCCTACCTTCTCAGCTACAGTAATTGCTTCTCAGATAGGCACATAATCCAACCACAACCAACACAATGTAGGAGATATTTGCAGGGACTTTTGGCAAAGAGAATCTTTGCTTTCTCCTTATTCCTATAAGAAGCAGGAGAAAACAATATTCTCCTTTTTCTTATTCCTGTAAGAGAAGGCGGTGTTGTCAGGATTTGAGGTCTGGAATGATTACAGTAATTGTACTCACAAGAAGAGAATCTGGGGGTGGGGAAAGTTGGAACAAGCATAGTGTAGGGTTTGGGAATGGAGTAAATGCCATGGAAGGCAGAATCTTCGGTAACAACATTTTTAACATCTAGATCAAGCTTCTCTTGAGGCTAGTATCAATGTCAAAATTTTCACATAGGTGGGCCAATAAATTCCACATGGTAGATAGAGTATGGTGCTTAAGAGAAAGACTCTGGAGCCACACTACTTATAGTCAAATTCCAGCTCCATAGGTCATAATTGTGAGGCTCTGGAAGTTAATGCCTTTATTCCTCGATTTTTTTCATCTGCTCAATGAAGGTAATATGCCTACCCAATAGAGTATTGTAGAAACTTGTAAATATCTATCTATCCATGCATCTCGCTAACCTATCTGGAACATTACCTAAAATAAAGTAAGCACTAAACCAACAATTACTTAAGTTTATTATCGCACAAGCCATTTTGAGTTATGTTATCTGTCACTTCCAAGAGAAAGTACAGCAACTGTACTCTTACCGTTTTTTGTTAGGTAATTAATTTGTGATAATCCACCTAAAACTTGTATCTGGATAAAAAGAAAACATTGGACAATCCCATACCAACAAGCTTCTGAAAAGTACAACTTTGCAGGAAAATCACATTTTTATAAGCGAGAGAAATTTCATTACAATATCCATACTATATCCTTTGTCCAATGAAGCATCTGTTTTACCTATATACTAAAATTTTGTGAGGCATTTATATGAAAGCTAGATCCATAAAAGTTAATTGTATCACATCAAAGTTTAATTAAAATGTACAAGAGGTCTACCTTCATGTGTCTTCAATTTCTCGCGCTCTTATTTCTGTTACTCATACTGATGCTTTATAATTTAAAAGTGCTTATGCAACATTTTAATTTAACCATGTTGGGAATCAGGATTTAAGTTTAGCACCTCCTGTGCTCCTCAGTGACCTCTCAAAGCTTCTACTTGAACCGTATGATGCTCCCTTTTCCTAAGATGAGAAAGGTAATACTCACTTTTATCTTCTCATAATGAGATTTCATCACATGCCAGGAATTGCTTCAATAGACAATCAGTCCTGCCTTTTAATTACGACCAGAAAAATGGCTAAAGATCAGCTGTTCAAAAAAAGTAAAGTCACCAATTTTTTGGATGTACATTCTTTGGCTAACAGTCAAGAATTATTTGGCTAACAGTCAAAGAATTCTATATATCAGGTCAAGTCTTCCCTACTACTTACAAGAACATTTTGCAACTCATCTATATTGAAGGGATCATCAGGAAGTTTCATCCCTAAAATTAGAAATTCTTCATCTAATAAACTGAATGGGCAACACGAATAAAAAAAAGATTCACCTGAATGAACAGCCCTTCTGGCAAGGTTCTCCCAAGAGTTCTCTGAGTGCTCATGTCAGCGGCTTTTCATTTGTCAGCCTGCTCCGGGCTGGCATATGCCTCCATCCTCCCAGACCATTCCTGTTAAGATCTCTGACACATCCGTGTCGCCCAAACCACTATTTATTTGCTTTTCCATCCTCCACTCGCTTGACCTCTCAGCATAGTTGACACTGAGGATCCCTCTGAAACACCTTTCTTGTTTTGGTAACCTCTCTCTTTCTTACTATTTTCCCTATCCTTTTGGTCCTCTCTGTCAAAGCCTCTCTTATTGATTCCCTCTGACCTTTTGGTGTTTGCATTCTTCAGTGTTTTGTAATAGCACACCCCCCCCCTTTGTCTTTAAAGGCCTTATAAGGTAGATCTCATATTCTACGGATTTAAATACCATCTATATGGTTGCAACCCTCAGTCTCCAGTCTTATATATGTAATTACCCATTTGACATCTCCATCTGGATACTCTAAAGACATTCCAGGTTTAATATCAGGCTTGTGAATCCCATTCCATTCATAATCTTCCTCATGTCAGTAAACGGTACAACTTTTTCTCTCAGGCGTATTAACCAGAAACCTGGAAAAAAATTCTTTCATCTTTTCTCTTCCAATCATTCCACTTCCAATCCATTAGTAAACTTTATCCCCGTCCTGCATCTTGTATCCCACTACTTCCCACCTCCATTACCCGCACTCCAATCCAAGCCACACACTGTGGTACTTGGAACGGCTCCTAGGTTTCCTGACTCACTTTACTGCTCCACCCCCTGTAATCCGTTATGCCTACAGCATCCAGGATGATCTATTCAACATAGATGTTCCTACCTGCTTGCCTGATAATATCTCAATATATTTAGATTGCACTTTGAATTAAAGCCAAATAACATATATGGCCCTAAAAAACCTGGTACAGAATGATCCTTGCGTATTTCTAGAATCTCAGCTCATATATTTCACTATGCTCTTTTTCTTTCTCTCTGACATTTTACCCCCTTTGAACATTTCTGCATGCTATTCTTCATGGAATGTTCTTTCTCTGACATTCCACACGGATGGCTTCCTCTCAGTTTAATTATCACCTATTGTGTGTGATGCGAAGATTTATTTCCAAATAGATTCCTTCTCCATCTTATTCTATCATAACTACAGTTGTATTTTGCATTTAACAATATTATTGATTAGTAGGGTTCACTTGCTTCTTATTTTTCACCTCCCCATTATAACATACAGATCTGATTGTTTGAAAAGATATATTTGAAAAAAAAAAA
>NW_003852409.1:6246468-6247776 GCF_000181295.1 Otolemur garnettii
AGCCTAGATGACTAAAACAGAGAGAGAGGCGGACCAAGTGCATTGGCCAATACTTAAATCATTTTGAAGCATGAGAACTGCATTCTTTTGATTTTTAAAAAATTATTTTGGGTTCATAGCAGTTGTATATCTTTGATGTTTTGATACAGGCCTACAATATGAACTAATCAAATCAGGATTAATTGGGGACCCCATCATCTGAGGCATTTACCATTCTCTGTGTTAACAACATTCCAATTCCACTCTTGTAGTTATTTTTCAGAATACCCTAACTTGTTGGTGATTATAGCCAGCCTGTTGTACTATCAAATATTATCTAAGTATATTTTGTACCCACTAATCCCTACTTCATCCCCTCTTCCTTACTACCCCTTTCAGCTTCTGGTAACCATCTTCTATTCTCTGTCCATAGGATAAATTGTTTTTGAGATTTAGCCCCCACACATGAGTGAGAACATGTGAGACTTTTCTTTTTGTGCTTAGCTTATTTCACTTAGCATAATGTTTCCCAGTTTCGTCCATGTTATTGCAAATGACAGGATTTTATTTGTTTTGTGGCTATATAATATTCAGTTGTGCATATGTACCACATTTTCTTTTTCCTTTCCTCCATTGATGGACATTTAGATTGATTCTAAATCTTGGCTATTGTGAATAGTGCTGTAATGAACATGGAGTACAGATATCTTTTCAATATACTGAATTATCCTTCTTTGGGTATGTACCCTACAGTGTGATTTCTGGGTCAAATGGTGGTTCTAGTTTTAACTTTTTGAGGAACCTCCATGTTGATTTCCATCGCAGTTGCACTAATTTATATCCCCCACACAGTGTATGAGAGTTCCTCTTTCTCCATATCCTTACCAGCATTTGTTATTGCCTGCCTTTTCGATAAAAGCCATTTTAACTGGAGTGAGATGTAGCTCATCGCAGTTTTGATTCACATTTCTCTGATGACTAATGATGTTGAGCATTTTTTCATATGCCTATTGCCATTTGTACGTCTTCTTTTGAGAAATGTCTGTTGGGATTCTATGCCCATTATTTGATTCCTTCCTATTGAGTTGTTAGAGCTCCTTGTATATTCCTGTTATTAGGCCCCTGTGAGATGGGTAGTTTTATCAAATATTTTCACCAATTCTGTGGGTTGTCTGTTCTCTTCATGATTATTTCTTTTGTTGTGCAGAAACTTTTTAGCTCGACATGATCGCATTTCTCCAATTTTGCTTTGGTTGTGTGTGCTTTGGAGGTATTACTCAAGAAATCATTGCCCAGACCAATGTCCTGACTTTCATAATTACCCAAGGA
>NW_003852409.1:6247853-6290873 GCF_000181295.1 Otolemur garnettii
TTCACTCTCCTTCCCCTGGGCACACAGATCTCCCTTTAGTCAGCATGCAGGTTCAGCACTGTTGGGAGATGGGGAAGAAGTGATGTAGGCGATGCAAGATTGTCTTTCCTGACCTCTTCAAGTCTTCTTTCCTGGATATAATGTTAAAACTAGGTAGTATGATCCTTTATCAGATTTTGATTTTTCTGAAAGTCCTTGATTACATGTATGGTCATTGAATTTAGTGTTTGTGCAGAGGGGTAATTGCTGAAAGTTTCTATTCAGTCATTTTGCTCTTCCCACTTGGAGAACTTTATTCTTATAAAGATTTCTAGACTATATTAAATAGTACTGAATATGATTCGAGCAATATAGCTGATCCATGTTTAAAATAGCATTAATAATACCTACCTTTACTCACTTTCTAGGCCTCTCATGTAAATAAATGAAATATACGATAGTGCTTTGAGGAAAGGCACTACATAACTCTAAATGTATCCTAGTATAACAGCAAGTAGATGAAAGTTTACCTTCTGCCTATTCCATATTTATTAGTGAAACCTTTTGGCTTGGTGCCTATAGCTCAGCAGCTATGACACCAGCCACATACACTGGGGCTGGTGGGTTTGAACCCAGCCTGGGCCTCCCAAACAACAATGGCAACTATAACAAAAAAATAGCTAGGTGTTGTGGCTGGTGCCTATAGTCGCAGCTACTTGGGAGGCTGAGGCAAGAGAATCACTTAAGCCCAAGAGTTTGAGGTTTTTGTGAGCTGTGATGCCACGGCACTCTCCCAAGGGTGATATAGTGAGACTCTGTCTCAAAAAAAAATACATTTTCCAAAAATATAAATTATATATACCATTGTGATTTTTTAGAGTGTATCTCACCAAACGCATAGTGAACATCATCTGTGTAGAGGCAATAGGGCAGGATCCAAGAAACATTTACAGTTTAGTACCAGGAATAACACAGGTAGAAATAACTATACCTAAAAAACTATGTGACAAATGCCACTGAAAAATTAAAAAGTACTATAGGAATTTAGAAGTGGGTGAGATGGAAGTAGGGATTGAAAAGTTTCCAACACTGTAACTCTCTCCCCATCTCTCATGGAAAAAATAAAGCAATTCATCATATTATATGTAGTTACTGGATCTAGAAAAAGTTGTTGCACAGTAGAGCCTTAATAAATATTTGTTGAATGAATAATAAGTTGAAATAGTGAACTGGACTTTCTAACAGAGAAAAACCTTGGTTCCTTGGGAAGCCTCACTTTATTACGTTCTATTCGCCTTGTGTATTGTTTCCTGGTTTAGCCTCTTTTCTTTTCGCAGTTATAATCTCAATTGAACAAGATCTATGAAAAATCTAGGCTGTGATGAACCAAAATCAATGTTGAAAAATAAAACATTTCCCATCTTCAATATTTGGACCAAAGCCTAAAGCTAAAGTATATTTTTGCGCTTTTTTCCCTCTAGAATTTTAGCTTTGAGGTTCCTTTCTGCTTTATTTGCTTTAAGATACTGCTTCTACTTTATCTCTGTCCCTTAGTAGATTAGATTACTTAAACATCCTAATATCTTCCTTTTGGTCTCTATTAAGTCCTTTTTCAATTTCTAGACTGATTTAAGTTACCAGTGAAGTCTGTACCGAGGTTGTGTTTTTCCAAAATGCCAAAAGGAGTGAGAAAGAAAAATGACTGCCTCGACCTACTCTCTAATATCTTCATGAAACTATAGAAATAGTTTTATCTGTTGAACCCCTTGTTCCCCACCCACCCCCCAACAGAACTTTAAGTGGAAAGTCAGTCCATGAAATGGACAAAAATGGTGCTTCTTTGCTGCAAAGGAGCAGGAAGAGTTGTAGTCCCAGATTCGCTGGCATCTCTCTGCAATGAGAGTTGGGGATGTAACTCCATGGAACTTTACATGTTCACTCAGTGCACTTTGAAAACCACTGTGCTTTATTAATGATCAGCTATTCCGATGTTACATGGCCTGTCAGTTAAGATCCCTCCCTCTGTGATTTGAAGCAGAGCAAAAAATTTCCAGGGAATTGTATTCCAGACACAAATCTGTAGTGATTTAATTATTTCTAAAATTGATTCCTCTCTTTTCTATTTTCTATAAAATCAAATTTTAAATTCAGATCATAACACATGCGTTCATGAATTTTTGCCTTATAGATGATGGAAATCGTAAACCTCAGACAATGATCCAACAGTAATTTTTAATAGCTTATAACTCCCATTTGTTATTGACCATAAACATTGATGTGATAAGGTTTTTATCTTTAGAGGTTGCCATGGTATATTTCTGTGTCTCACCTTCAGGCTGGTTCTGACTCTGATTCAGCTAATAAGTAGAATACAATTAATTGTGAGATGAACAAATTCAAATTTCCTAATTAAATATCAAAATTGTTCAAAGTGGCGTGACAAAAAATGGCCCTAAGATATAGGTTTTTCTCAAAAGCCCAGCTTATATTTAGCATGTAGTTAGTAATGGAAAGTTCTTGGTTGTACCTAAGATAGATGAATATTCATATTTGAGCTCCAAGTGTCTTCTCAAGTCAGTAATTTACTTTGAAAGAAGACATTATGATGACCTTGTCATATTTCTAAGTCAGAGGGCTTCCAGAAAATAAAAGAAATCCTGAGAAAAATTTACAATAATAAACCTTTACAAAATTCCTTTCACACTTTATGTAGTAAGATTAGAGTAATTAAAAAATTTTATCAAAACTTAATATGTAAGCTATCACTTTTTCAAGGTGACTTTTATTTTTAAACGTTGATATTTCACTCAGTAAAAATGTTATGGAATGAGACATGATAACAAATAAATTACTTGTGTAATGCAATTTAAAGTACACTAACTCTCTCCCATAATCATCAATCTTTTATCTTAGTGAAAGTGATTATTTTATGCAACTGACTACAAAGCCTAAGGCACACCCTTCACTATAACATACAAATACATTAACTAATACTTGAGCATCAGCTGGATACAGGGCCCACACTGAGCCCCAGCAAAGACATAGTTTCTACTCTCAAAGAATTTATATTTCAAGGGACAGGCCAAGCAAGAATTGGGAGAATTTCCTCTGTCTTAGTGACATTGTTAAGAGAGATGCTCAAATAATTAGTGGGCATCTGTGGTCTTAAGTCCAACTGGGAAGGCACAGATGGAATAGGTGCTCAGGGGTTTGGACAGTTCAAAAAGAACACTCTTGTTCCCAGATAGGTGGCAACAACTTAAAGATCAACCTTGACAGCCCTTCTTGAGATTCAGGCTCAGGGGCCTGCACACAGCAGCAGTAAGTTAGGAGTCACCAGAACCAGAAGGAAGAAGACCATATTCCAGCCAATGGGCACTCTGCCAGCAAGCGGGTAGCACAGCTCAATTTGCTGAATGCCTCTGAAGTTGTCACAGGGCAGTAAAATGCAAGTCTCCACAGGCAGCTCCCATAGAAGGGCTGCTGGGGAAGGTCTGTTGTTCTCTCTATTGCTGTCCACAGGACTCTGTTTTCTGCATGAGGTTGAATCATTGCTGGGGAATCAAAGGAAATGAGAGATGCTGTATCTAATCATTCCTGAAGAAATACTTTAAAAGAAAAATGATATTGCAGAAATAGTGTCTTTATTGTGACATTATTTATAATAGGAAAAAAAAACGAAAGAGAAACAAAGAATTCAGCCAGAATGTTTAAGTACCTTAGGATTATCACCCAGGGCATTATTGTGATGATTATGAAAACTACCTAGTGACAAGGGAAAGTATTTGTGAATTACATTAAAAATGAATGAAATAGAAAACTACGGATCGTATGTTTTATTTTAACTCTATAGAAAAAACAGCACATTAAAAAGAACAAAATGAGTACAAAACTTGGAGTCAGCATTTATAACTTATATTTACCATTTATGATCTGCACTGGAGCAAATGAATCAGTCCCCTTGAACATCAAAAATGGGCACAACTCTATCAACCTTATTCTGAGACTCTGGTCCCAACCGGAAGAACATTCCTATCACTAACTCAGTCCAGTGAGAGAGTGGGCTTCATACCCACCCAGCATGCTCTCTGCTTCTGCCACCCACTATTTATGGATCTGCGGACAAGTTAACTAAGGATGACTCGGTTTCCTTTCTGGTAAGGGGAACGTTCAGATGTTAAAAGCATAAATGTTGGAGCCAATTGCTTGGCTTTGAATGAATCATTTCCTGGCTTTAGCAAGTTACTTAATTTTTCTGGGCCTCAATCCCCTCATCTATAAAAAGAGGATAAGAACAATACCTATTTCATGAGCTGTTGTTAAAATGATATGCTTTAATTTGTTTTTAAGAGTTTCTGGGACAGTGCCTGGAACACCATAAGCACTTAATAAATGTTAGCCATCAGAAAACACATTGGAGTTGAAGCTGAAAGGGAACCCGGACAAAGTAAACAGTTAATCTGTAATTGGAGGAGGACTATGGAGAGGGAGGGAGTGGGATTTGGTCCCTGTTTTAGATTTCTTTATTGTTGCTGAAATATTTTGTTTGTACAATAAATTACAACCTAAGACAGGAAAAAAGGAACAAATCTGCTCTGTGTACCATTCCCTGAGGCAATACTTCCTCAGTGATAGACTGATAAACTGTGACTGATAAACTGATTTGTGATATAGTATTAATAGCTGGTAATGGATAAATACGTCACCCCTGCCCAAGGTAATATATTTGCATTTTAAACAGGCACCTTGTGTTAGGAGATTGCCTGACCTGGGTGTTAAGAAGCTTTTGATTCAAAGGAACCTTTGGGCACTGCTGCAATCACAGCAGTGATTTGAGAGTGCCTTGGGATTTGAGAATTCCACAAAGGACAGCTGAATTCTGGAGGGCCCCCAGGCTGCCCACAGCTGTTGTTTACCTGATCAATGAGGCTAGCAGGGTCAGGGGAGAAGCAGAAGCCTCCTTCCACATCTAGAAAAGGAACCACTACACAGGCCCCCTGGATTTGCCACTGCAGAAATTCTCCCACCCTTTACTCTAATTACCTCCCTATCCTCTATCCCTGCCAGAAAGACAAAAGCCACTTTTAAAGAATAACACAAACTAAATTGACTAGCCCAAAAGACAAATATAACTCATTAATCTGTATCAACAAAGTCATATAAATATTTTAATGATAAAATTTTGGTAGCTGCAGCACTCATTGAATAAGTTATTGGAAGTCAGCCTGTCTAAAAACACCCAGCTTTATTCCATGAATGTTTATTGAGCACCCCACCAGTGTTAGACCCAAGGGATTGAGTAGAGAACAAAGCCTAGTACTTTCCCTCACAGTTTACTTTCTGAAAGGAGTTATTTCTGAGCGTTTGCAAAAATGGACTTTTCTGTGTGTCTCCTGCATCGGTTGTGGACACCTCTACCCAGAAAACATGGTGTTTGTCCTCTCCTGCTTGGGATCTCATTCCTCCTCAGCTGTCACTCATGGAATCACTTGAGGCAGAGAACCCTCAATGTTACCACTGCCTCCCTGAAGACCCCAATGGCATTGGTAAAGACACTGACTCCTATTGCTTTTAACATTGTTAAGTTTCATGCAAACTAATAAAGAGAAAAGGTCTGCTCCCTATGATACCAGTGTCATAAAAGCAGTTCTTCTTATCCCAATGAGTCAGATTCTGGCCATCCCTCTGACCAAAATCTCCTGAAGACAGGCCTGTGGCTTTCAGAGTTCTCCCCTTTCATGATAGATTTCAAGGGCTGAGTCCATCCTTGCTGCTCTCCTTCCAGTATTCCTCTCTGGAGCAAACGCCTCCATTCCCCAGTTATGAAGTAAACCTTTTCCATACGTCTCAGTAAGGTGTGATACACACCAAGCTGATGCCTTGGTCTCACTTCAGTCACCTCTGAAGGACCTGTTACCTCCTTAAAAAAAAAAAAAAAGAAAAGAAACCATGGAGGGTGACAAGTATGAAAGCTGAGGTAGACAGAGCTAGGAGAGCAACAATTCTGAGCGCTAAGCTAAGGGTACGTCAGGTGTGACATCAGCCACCATCTCCTCCATCCCTCTTGAATGTTCCTCTTCACTGCCCACATCAGGGGCTCCCTAGTCAGTTTCCTGGTGCACAGCCCAACACAGCAGAAGGAGGAACCCAGGTCTCTGACACCACATCAGGTATCTCAGGGGGAAATCAACTCTCTTTACTACACTACCGTTTCTAATGTCCTAGTCAAATGAGTATCTTTGGAGCTTATATATTTTCATGGAGGAGGAACTGACGGCTTAATTATATCTTCTGATTTTTCATATTATGTTCTTGGAAGAAGTTCAACAGAAGTCACAGAGAGAGTGAACCCCTGATACGTGAATAGATAACATAGCAGGTAAACCCACATGCCTGAGACTCCTGGTAAGGACTCCGGGTACTGATGTCATGCTGTGGCTCTGAATGCAAGGGAGACTTCTGGATGGTTTCTGTCGAGCAAAGGAAATCTCTAGCACAGTACTGTAGGTACTACCTTTTATTTTCAGTGTGTTACGGGGTATAGGGATACTGTCTCTTCTCTTTTGGACCTTTCCTTAGAACTAATGTTTTGGATATCAGGCCAGATCAGGAAACAATCTCAGGTACAGTGTTCTGAGTTTAGAATCCTCTCCCTTCTTCATCCAATCTCCATCACTGGCCTGCCACTGCTGGATCCAACCTTGGGTGTCACTGTAGCTCTCTTTCCTTTGAGGAAAAAGCTTTAAGGTACACTCCTAAGTCCTTCATGTAAACTAACCTCTAGACACAAGTCTTACCAATTCTTGAAAAATTCTGATCCTGTTTTATGCTGGGATTTCTACAGCAATGGTATTTAAAGCATCACATCCGTTGTTAGTTAGTGGAGCCCTCATACTCCACAGACACTTTCTCGGCTGGGTTCCTCGGTCCTCTATCACCTCCACGCACCAAATGAATTCTGTTAGAAGGGCAATCTCATGAACCTAAGTCCTGAACTAAACTACATCTAATTCTATCTTAGTGTGAATAATGAGTAGCACCTGAAGAAATAGGTTGATCAGTGCATGGAGGGCAAGGGTGAAGTACTTTTCTGTAAAAATATAGAAATACTGATAATTTCTTGTGGGGATAAAGGTTGTATTATTTCAAGCAAGTTGGGAGAGATCCAAGATTTAAAATTACCATTTTTACATTTCCCTTGGGAAAGTGAGATGCCTTTGACTTGTTGAAATAATATTTAACATATTTTTGATGATTTTTTTTCATCTTTCCTCTTCAATATTTTCTCCCCCATACAGTGAATAGACAGATAATCTTGATGACTCCAGTGAGCCACACAAACGTTTGTTCATTTAAGCTTAGAGATGAGCTTCATCCATCCCAAAGGAAATGGCCCCAATTAGCAGGATGTTTTTGTAGGTATTTTTCCTTAGGAACATACTCTACTGCTTTATCACCCTCTCAACATCTTTTTGTGTAGCCCTAAGACTTATTTTCTATGCTGGTATCATTTTCCTTATTGGCATTATTTATTTCTACGGGGTAATGTGTACATTTGAAAGAATTCTCATTTACATAAAAGTAGGAACAAAGGCAGATAGTCCACCATAGCAAAAATATTCCACGCTCTTCCTTCCCAATTATTGCATAGTTTAAACAATGCGTTTTTTAGGTATGCCGTGTTACTATGACAGTCGTGAATGCTAGAATTTTCCTGTGATTCACCTTCCTCACTGCTCTGTAATTGGCGGTGAGTATTAAAAGAAATTCTCTCAGGAGGTTAAAAAAAAAAAAAGGAATGAAACCAACAACAATAGCCAATTATTCTGCTGTTTGAAACCAAGAAGCAGCCCCAAGTCTTTAGAAGCAAAATCATATGCCTTTAAAGAACATTAGAAAATGTTTCGGCTTTCATCTCCAAAAGCTATCTAGCTACACTTTTTTTTTTATTTCCTGGGACCCTGTTCATTTATGCTTTGCATTTAAATCTTTGTTCCTAGCTGTGGGAAATTGAGTCCGAATCAAAGCCTGTCAGGAGGGGAAGAGGAAGACGAATGTGTCACCCGTGCAGGGTGGCCACACAAACCGTCTGACAGTTCCCTTAATGAGCTGCGCTCTCCTCTTGCGCCCAGTCTCTCTGCCGTGCGGCTCCCGCTCATGAAACGCTCTTGCTGTCCGGTCCTGCGTGGTGGCTGTTTCCTTTTCGGGACTCGGCTCGGGTCCTGGTTCACCAGGCAGCCTCCCCAGCCCCCGCAGTCTAGTTACGTGTCCTCCCGGGGTCGTCAGGGCACCAGCCTCCTCGCTCCCAGCAGACCTCTCCGGGTTGGGAGCGCGCGTGTCGCTCTGTCTCCTCCGCTGGGGAAATAACCCCGCGGTGGCCCGGCTGCGTCTCTGAGATGCCAGGCCGGGACCCGCGCCCGTCACCGCGACTTGAGTGCAGTAAATGAAGGTGGGGGAGTGACCTCTTGGTAGGGAGGAAGGGACACCCCGCAGAGTGAAGACTGCAGGTCTGAGTTCTGGAACATTTTTCTGTTCCAGCAAAGTGCTTTTGTTTTCTTTTAGCCATTATTTAGAATCTTTCCGTGATGTCTGAGATACGGATACTAGGAGAGAGAGGTCTCCTGATTTCTGTTTTTCAGGCTGAGGCCCAGGCATCAGGAAAGTGTTTTATACAGTTGAGAGTAAAAATGAACACAGTGTTGGTAAAGGGGGGCCGGTGGGGGTGAGCGTGGTCTGGGGAGACCTTGAGCGTCTTATGTGGAGTTCATGCTAAGTTGAAGAGCACTGGGGCTGGCGTGGGGCTTATGACAGGGGAAGGAGGGACAATGCTTTGAAGGTTTAGGGCTGGTTGGGCAGATGCAGGACACATGACATAAGCCCTTTAGAGACTGAGGCCAGGTCCTGACGACATCAAGGGAATCTAGATCAAGAGTCGTGCCAGCACCTGCAAACACAGAAGTTCAGCCCCTATCAGAAGATGGGATCCAGCGCCAGCCAGTCTCGGGGCACTGAGGTCAGAGTTCCCCTTTCCCATCCGCCGACCCTGGCGGCCTTGTCATATCCGACTTCTTCCCCATAGATCTTAACTTGACCTTGGGAGGAGAAACTGGGAAGTGAAAGCCAGCGAGAGATGAAACACATTATACCCCGAAAATACTGAAAATTACTCAAAGGGACAACTTACACTCGTAATATTTGCCGTTTTAAAGTTTAAAATAGGAATAAAACGTATTACATTTATTATTTTCACTAAGGTTCCTCAACCTTATTGTCAACTTTGACAATAAATGCATTAAAAACAACATATTTCTATGCGTACAAGTTGAAATATGAGTTCATATTGCAAACTTGTCACACATTAATCTCCAATTTAATTGCCTGTTGGTGGATTTTCTCTTTGGCTATGCCACTGGTGCCTTGCGGGTAATGTCTGTTCCATGGATTTTTTCTGGTGATATTTTATATAATATAACACATATTGCACAGGTAACAAAACCATCTATATTGCACGATTTCCTTAAGACTATGTTACTTTGCCTGCAAATTAAAATAGCACACCCGTATGAGCGTCTCCCTTCTACACGTGAGAAAGTCAAAGTACAAAATCGTCTTTAAGGGCCACAGAACTTCTGCTTCTACCAAAAGAGTAAAAAGGAAAATTGTGTCAATTATCTCCATCATTTGGGAAAGCTATCATTTTAGTCAATTTATACACAATTTCCTTTAAAAAACCACGTATTTGCCTAAGTGAGCACCAATGGTCTTCTTTCTATCTGTGTGCCCCTGAAAATCTCCTGGACTTACTATGCCAGTGTAATTTCCCCAGACAATATGTATTCCCATTTTTCACTGAAATTCTCCAAAAGTGAAATGGAGAGTATAGAAGAGGAGGAACAAGAAATACCTTTTCAGGACACTTGAAATAAAAAAGTCCGCTGCTCATTTCCTGTTTCATTTACAAAAGCGAAGTAAGCTGGAAAACGGAAGCAATTATCGGAATCCTTCTGGCCCCTGTCTTGGGCCCCCACATTTTTCCAGAAGAAGATGTCTAGGGGTTCTTTCTTTGCGATCCTTTAGGCTCCTGGGATTTCTCTAAGCTTCTGTCAGAATACAGGTTCTGCTTCACTCAGTAAAGTGAACTTCATTCAGAATCGTGGGTGCGGGGTAAGGAAGCATGAATTTACCATCTCAAGTGGTTTCAGAGTGACGTCCAGGAACAAACTTTTCAGTGCTTCTGTCGTGTTTCAAGGTCTTCTGAGCCGTGAGGTGCTCAGAGCCGGCACATTCTGCACTACTCTCCCTCCCCCCCCCAGCTTTAATGAGGCATAATTGACTCTAAGAATCGAATGTGCTAATATTCTGCAACTCCAGAAAACATTGAGCTATTGGTAATGACTCCTATTCTACAGATCATTTTAAATACTATTATCCATTTATATAGTGCTTTAAAATTGATAAAATGCTTTGTAATGCCGCTCAGCCCCCCCCCTTTAGAGTTCTCCCACTAATTCAATCATCCCTCCCACTCACTGTCCTGGAGTTGTCTTCTAAATTTTTTGAAGTGTTTGAAAATTAGAACTTACCTCTTCCTCTTGTATCTTCATGCTTTTACATATCTTGTTCTCCCATCCTTCTGTGCCCTGATCTTTCAAGCCTCATTTCAGGAATCATCCTTCCGTGATATTTTTCTGATACTGCTTTCCTTTCTTGCCCACTCCAAGCAAATGTGACATACTTATTTCTCTCCACTGTCCCAGAATTTAATAACTTCATGGTACAAACCTTGTATGGAAATGTGGTTACTTTCTTGCACGTCCACCCTAGACTTAGAAACCCTTTAGGGAAACGATTTCATCCCGTTTGTCTTTGTGTGCCAAGGTCTAGCAACAATGCCTGGTGCAGACTAAGTCATGCAATAAAGGATTTTTTTTTTAATACTATATTTAAGAAGCACTGTCTTACTTACGTGATGGTACTTAGGCATGGTACAGATTGCTTTGAAATGCAATAGAAGGAAAGCATAAGGGTTATACAATAAAAAACTGAAACATCATGCCAGTTTCGGGACTCTCCAGAGCATCTTGGAGTCACACTGGTAAAATAACATGTCTGGATTAGGCAATTAAGTCACAGTCCTCATTACAGAATGTGAATGAGGTAGACAGGATAAATCTTATTTATTTATTTTTTTTATTTATTGCAGTTTTTGGCCTGGGTTGGGTTTGAACCCACCACCTCCAGTATATGGGGCTGGCACCGCCCTAAATCTTATTTTTTATAGATACTTTTATTTATATTAAGAATTAGAGACTCGAGAATTTAAAATATTTATTCAAAAGTTTAAAACTAGCAAAGAGTGTGGTAGGAACTTGGATTCTGATAACCTCAGTCTAGGGACAACCGTTTTCCCACTGGGGTGCCCATCGGAGGAAGGCATACCGTTGCTCACTTCTTCACCTTTCAAAAATTAAAAAAAGCCATACGTCTTCACTGCTATCTGCTAATTAGATATTATAAATGGGTAACAGCACAAGTACAGTTATGGACATTGACTTTGGAACTAAACTTCCCATCCCACATCTCAGTTCTCACCGGCTACCTGTTGCTTTACTGTTCGGTGCCTTCCCTATAAAATGAAGATGAAAGCACTTGTCCCCCATGGTTAAAGGAGTTTATGTAAATCACTACAGTGGTGCCCAGAACCCTGAGTGCTCATTTCCTATTATACTACATCTATGTGTGTTATTACGACACATGGAGAAATGAAGGCTTTCTTAGCCCAGGTGAAGTTTGGTAGATTAAATATTTCAAACCAAAGAAGGAAATGACAAGAGTGTTCTCAGTGGGGAAAGGGTTGGGAATCATCGGATGTGTTATTTGTCCTTCTGGCTGAACTTTAAAGATAACAAAGTAAAATCAAATACTTCATGCAGTACAAAAACAGAAAATGTCTTCTTTCCAGGGAGGGTACTGATGGAGAGAGGTGCGAGCTGATTTTCTAGTTGCTGGGAGCAATTTGGCGAAGAAATAATATAAGCAGACATCATTTTGAGTAAATACTCCCTTTACAACAGTCACTGAAAAGCTATTAAACATGCCTCCAGATAAAAATTTACTGCAGAACCCAGAGATAAGATTTACAGGTTTTTGGTTTGGAAGGGGCCTCCTGTGGTTACGCAGGGAATATTTAGAGAAATCTTATTTTGCCACGTACTGTCTTACTTAAGTGATATTAGGCATGGTACGGATTGCTTGGAAATGCAATGGAAATAAAGCATAAGGGTGATACAGTAAAATTCAAATAAACTGAAACATCATGCCAGTTTCGGGACTTACCAGAGCATCTTGGAGTCACACTGATAGAATAACATGTCCTGATTAGGCAATTAAGTCAGGGCCCTCATTAGAGAATGTGGAAATACACAAACAATTGAGCAACACTAAATGGAGTGTTGCTAAATCTTGTTGTGTGTTTGTGGGCTCCCTGAGTAAAAAAATAATAATAAAGGACATATCCCTAGGATCAAGAAAGAAGTGAAGGCTGCTTATTGCTGACAGATGAAAGGCAGGATGGAAGAGGAAGCGCAGCCTTGAATTTGGTCCTTGTCTCAGTTCTGTGTGTTCCTAGCACCACGGTTTTAAGAAGCTAGGTCATCTCTGAACTCTCTTCTGTAAACCGGTAGTTATAACACCTGCTTACATTATAAGCTTGTTGTCAGAATCAAATGAGACAATGGATGTGAAAGCACTTCTGAAACTTTCAGGTGTCAAAAAATTTCAAGTTGTTCCCAAAGATAATTTTTAACACAAACTCCAGAAAGCACATATTTCTCATACACAGAGTCTCCATTTCTCATTTTAAGAGAAATTGAAAATGGGTTCCTTATTTGCATGAAAGGAATAAAGCAAGAAAAAGTAATGGAGCTCGGAACAAAATGGTTAGTGTTTCACAAGTGAGCAAAAATAATTGTGTTCTGTTTTTCCCTCAGATGCATCCTGGGAGGCTACATAATTGAAAATTTCTGACTCTCAAATGAGCACAGACCATAATTTCTGAAGAGGTCTTGCTTAGCATGAGTTCCTGGAGTTGTGCTCTTCACCCCTTAACGAAAAATTGAACGCAAGGCTTAGGGTTCCATTAGGGAACGATTTTCCTGTGGCTGAGTGATTCAGGATAATCCTGCTGGGACAGTACAGACCTTGCTAGCCACCCTGGTGGCACTATGAGAAGGTAACCTGAGCTTCTTTCTCAGATACCGTGACCCTGACCAAATTAGGAGTAGGGCTTTCAACCCCACAATCAGTGAGATAGCCTTACGTTTCATCCTGAAATAGAAGCTGAAATCCCTAACTCATGGAGTCTGTTAGACAGAGTGCATATCGTGCTCAGTGGGGCAAGAGACAGATGATATATCCTAACTGTAAACTATAGACTGTGCTGTAGAAATAGGCTAACTCACAGCATTGTCAGTGTAGAATGTGTAAATAATCGGAAACCTGGAAATCTGGGGGGAAGATCATGGGGTAAAACCATATTTGGAAACTCTGGCACCTTACTTGAATAAAACAACCAAAAGAGAACCAGTGATATGGAAGAGAACATCACAGCACTGAAACTAGAGATATCGTCAATTACAGCCATTTGGAGACTATTTCTCAGATACAATATGATTTAGAATAATTTTTGGCGAGGACATTAGATAAGAGATCGCAACTTTGCTTTTTCAGCGGGTCTGTTGGTGCCCTGTGCAGACGCTCTTCACCGAGCAGGCGCAACCTTTCCCATTAGGCTGCTGAGAACTCACTGTTTTCCTCGTCATTCAATTCTCCTCTGTGCCCCAGACCCCTCCACAATAGCCAGGGACCAATGCCTGATTGACACAGGAGATAAAAGTCTGGCCCCTTCCCTAAGTATGGAACCAATTCTACTGTTCAGTTTTTTCACCAGGGACCAGGATGAAAATTAGTCTATATCGTGCTCAGCTCTGAGACACCATATTTTGCTTAACTACCTTGCTTTCTTTGTTCCTGTGTTACTGATGTCTGAAAATTCCTTTGGCACTTTCATGAGAATCCCCTTCTCGGTCTCTGCTTCTAGGGAACTAGATGGTTCAAAGATTCCTTGTTGTGAATTGAAGGTGGAAAAAATTCTGAAAATGTTATCAGTATCTTCCAATTGGGAAGGCTAAGGATTAAAAGGCTTTTTAGGCTAGGGAAGGACTGGGAAGATCCGTTTTGAACTGCTTTCCCCTGGCATAGGTCTAGTGTACTTCAGGAAAACAGTGGTTTAGTATCAGCTGCTTATTTTTCTCTGAGATGGTTTTGTAGTAGCAAAACAGATTTGAGAGAAAACCCTTTGTAGTATTTACCTCTTACTGAAAAACAAATTAGCACAAATGTAATAAATGACTTAAAATAAACAGCACATGTTCTGTGGGATGAGAATCCCAGCATGGCTGGGTTTTTTGCTTTGAAGTCTCTTATACACATCAATCAAGGTTTTATCTGGGCCTAGGGGGTCTCATCTGAGACTTATCTGGGGAAGGATTCATTTCCAAGCTCCTGTGGTTGTTGGAAGTGTTCACTTCCACAGGCCGTCTGATTGAAGGCTGGCCGGAGGCTGGAGGGCACCTTAGTTTCTTGCCACCTGGACCTCTCCAGATGGCAGTGTTCTTCATCAAAGGCAGTGAGGGAGACCACCAACAAGGAGGGCTGCCGGCAAGGGAAAAGGAGGACTCTAAAGCAACATCATCTTGCAAGTAATATCTCTTCACTGTTCCTGCATTCTGTTATATTAGAAGCAAGTCATAGATAGATCCTGCTCATGCTTGTGGGAAGGAGATTATCTGGAGGAAAAAGCACCGGGAGGCAGGGACTGCTGGGGGCCCTCTTGGATTCTGCTGCCACATCCACTGATTTAGAGCAAGGAGGTCTGGAAATGAGAATAGTTCATCCGAAGAAGGAGGGGATATCTACTTAGAGCCATTTAACAACAACTGTATATCATGAGTAGTAAAGAGATTAATTAAGGAGAAAATGTGTAGTTTGTCACATCAAAATCTGATGGAGCTTTATTCTCACAGAAGTCCATGTCTATACGGCCAGCTAAATTATGCTGAGAGAGAACCAAGGGCCCCCATGGTGAGAAAACATGTTCTCCATATTCAGCTGAGATGGCATCCATGTGGTGGTTTTCAACAAACGCACAGAAAATGCTTTCAGGAACAAGTGCTTCGGCTGTAGCATTCTGAAGTGTCAACTCACTTCCCATGTTCTGAATGACTGGTGAGATGACAATTTCAGCCTACAACACCCCCGCCCCACTAGCTTACTTCCCAGGAGGATCCTTTACCAGAGACCAGGGAAAAATCAAGAAACTTGAGAGTCAGTAGAAAGCCTGTGGTTATCAATTCAAGATGAGAAAAGTGGAATCCTTTATACTACACTCACCATCTTCACACCCTAGTAACCAATGGGATTACCATATTCTACAACAGTGGTATGAAAATATAGTTGAAGAACATATATTTGAAAAACATTTTCCCAGGGCAACAGAATAAAATTTTAGGTGTTATTTTGGGCCAATATTAAAGGTAATATGATATCTGAAACAAACATGGATGTTATATTAAACAATAAACCATGGAGATTTTTTGTTAGGGAACTAAATGATCTAATACAACAAAAAATCCTATTAAAGCATTCAAAGTAGTAAAGAGCAAACTTATTGCAAAAAATTGAATCATTCAGACATAGTTGAGAAAATGACATGGAACACCAAAGAAAAGCTGTAAAAGATTTTTATAAGAGGCATAAAAATGATTGGCAATCATAGATTATGATTATTCAACATACTCATAATTTGGGTTTCTAAGGAAGAGAAGGGAGCAGAAGAAATAAAGAAAATAGAATGGAGAAAAATATAAATGTAGAAGAGATTTTCTGAATTGAAGGTAGACCCTTGTCATTTTCTTCGTACTTGTTTTGGAATAATTACAATGTTTTAGTCTTGGTATTTATCTTGCAGGCTGTAGACTTTGCTCAAATATCTCATTTTCTCATATTTAGATTTGGATGATAGTAAGTCTGGCTGCGTTATGTATGGGAGTTAAGGTTTACTGATTGCCAGGCTTACTGTGGGGTAGGGGAGGGTTGGCTATTAGGATAGAGAACATCTGTATGATAGAATGAGGAAGGGTGTGTCCTGCGGCACCAGGACCCAACTCTAGTTGCCTTAGTGCTTCCCAGGTTTGTCTGGGGTTAAGAATAAACCTTCAGACTGCTAGAGGCTATCAAAGAAAGGGGACAAAGCGTTGCACACATTTCTGTAGATGAATCTTTATCTACACTTCATTTTTAGCCACGTAAAGTTCATTTTTCCCTTTTCCTATTGCCTTTTACTTGTTTTCCTGGTGGGTGGATCAGACTTTCCCTTTACTGGTGCCCATGCCACTGAGTTCCAGACTGTGCCTCATCTACTGAGACTCTTCCATTTACCTCCCATCACTTATTGCCAGCTACTTTCTTTTCCTTGTATTTGTTTTAGGATTATACTTTTTAAACATTTCTTTACTATCATGAAAGGGTCTGAAGAGAAGGAGGAAGGCCTGTCTTCTCATATTAGAAACACTACAGCTGTAAAATATTTTGCTGATGTACCATATTTAATTTCATAAAGAATCTATTTTTGGAGTTCAATTTTTGCAAAATTTTTATTACTATAAAAAATTTATAATAAACAATCTTACAATAAAATCTTGTTGCAAACAATTTGAATAAGATCACTTCTGTTAACTTATGTACATTTTAAAAAAAGTGTTAATAAATTATGCTTGTGTTCTTTCAATATAGATTGTATTAATTTATAATTCCCATTCTCTAGTGCTCACTCCAACACTGGGTAAAATAATAATTTCTTTAATCTTGCATCGTTCTGTAAGTCAAAGATTTAATCTGAGTTTAATGTTACCTCTTTGAAAACACTAATCGCCCTATGTAAACAGCATTCATCTGTGCAAACCTTTTACTCCCTGCACTTTTATTTTATTGTAGCTTCTTTATAACACTGTTTCAATCTATTTGTCCCCCCCACTTCTACTAAAGCTCCCTGAGATCAGGATGCCTGTGGGTGCACATGAGGTATATTCTGTGTATTCTGAATAAAAAATATGGGGCAAGACGTATCTTTGAAAGAATTTTTAATAGATACCTTAGTATATTAAAAATGAATCAACATTTAAATATTTAATTTTTGTTCTAATTTTCATATCCCAAGTTACTATCCAATTTGGACCTTACATATTGTGTACGGTTTAAAATACAACCCATGCACTATGGGTTTATAAAATAAATGACCTCTCTTTGATAAAGAGATTTATGTCTATGAAAGCATAGAAAACCTTCTGGTAATTACTGGGTATATCCCCAAATTTATCCTTATAGCACTGATTTTTTTAATTTTTTGGTGACAGCGCACACACTTAACATTTCTCTTTTTCTTTTTTAAGCTCTTTACCCCCACATAAATCCTAGGACTTCTTTTCCTGTGATTTTAATGGTGGGAAATGGAACTACCAATTCTCTACAGATGTCAGAGAATCAGCCTTGCAGACAGCTGGAAGAAACAGGTGTACAGAAATCTGGGGACTATTAACATATCTAATTGAATAAGTGTTGGTAGTTACAAAAGTAATTAAGAATAAAAGAAATCCTTGTGAAGCACCTAACAAAAACATTGCTGGTAATCACTGCCAACTTAAAACTCATTTTGTGATGCTTTCCAAAAATTGGGAGCATTTTATATTGAATATTACCTTTTGTCTTGTAATTTACATGGGTGTCTTTAATGAACAGCTCGTTTATAGTTCCACTGAGTTTTTCCTGTGTGTGTGTGTGTTGCAGGCATCCTTGAAACGGCAGTATCAGCAATTTAGAGTCAGCAGGCTTCCTCCTGAATATTTATGGAAAGATTTCAAAAGTACACTTACCAGTTTTCTTTAAGCTGTCTTTATGGAATTACCATGTTTTCGCCTACACTAGAAAAGCCCCTTTTTAATAATAAAAAAAAGGGGGGGGGAGACTTTCTCTGCTGTGACTCCTTTGTTAGAATTTTCAGGTTGAATCCCATGAGTGGTTCCATATAGTATTTTATGACAATTTTTCTGATTATAACAGAAGCATATGATTATTGTAAAACAATCAGACAAAGGAAGTTATTTAGATAGAAAATAAATCACTGGATACAACCACATGGACAGCAAGTGCTATGCTTATCATGGAAATAGCTTATCTATCTTATCATCTTATCTCTTAGTTTCTGGAGCTGCCATAACAAGTGCCATAGCCTGGGTTCCTTAAGCGACAAGAGTTTATTTTTCCACAGTTCTGGAGGTTAGATGTTGGCAGTTTGTTTCTTCTGAGACTTCTGCCCTTTCCTTGCAGGTGATCATCTTCCTCTGTCTGTCTGCGCTTCTTCTTCTAGGAACACCAGTAATACTGGATTAGGTCTGATATTTTAACTTAATCACTTTCAATGACTCATTCCAATTTAATCACCTTTAAAATGTCTACTGTCAAATACAGTCATATTCTGAAGTACCAGTGGTTGGGACTTCATCATATGCATTTTATGGGGATACAATTTAGCCCGTAAGACTAGGCTTTTTAGAAATATGTGTTTGTGTATGTGTGTGGTGTATAACAGCTTCATTGGGGTATATAATTTTATAAGTTTTGACATATATATTTACCCATGGAACTATTACCATAGTCAAGATAATAAACATATATATCCCCTTTGGAAGTTATCTCATGTCCCTGTAATCTACCTATCCCTCACCTTGCTTTGATTTTATTATCAGACAACCTCTAATCTACAACATATTAGTCTGAATTTTCTAGAATTTTGTAAAATGAAATCATATAGCATTCACCTTTTTTGGGGAGGAAGTCTAGCTTTACCCATTTAGCACAATTTTCTTTAGATTCAGCCATGTTGTAATGAGTATCATCTAGCACAACCCCAGGCACATGGCAGCTATTCTAATTATTTACTCAATGAATAAAATGTAAATTAATGAGTGTTTTAGAAAGTTGAGGAAATCAAACATTATAACATATGCAATTGAATGACGCCCACCTTTTTGGTATTCTCTCTGAAGTATTTTGTCCAGATGAATAACAGTCCAGGTCTGTAGTTCAGAAAATACCTTTGGTGGCAGTTTGAAGTATAGATTCATGACAGGAAGAGGAAGGAGATCAATGATTAAAAATTTTTACATAATAGTTCCTATGATTTAGGTTTTCATAGGAAAATCTTCTCTTTTTCTAAGTTAAAATATGTAGTAAGCAATCGAAAATGGGAACCAGTATGAAAACTTAATTTTTTGTTTTGAGTGTTGGTGGGGTGGACAAGAGACGAAAAGGTGAATGGAAGAATTAGGATAAGAGAAAAAATTTCCTAAATCTGTTTGTGTAGTTGCCAGACAACCTCATAAAAGTGTGACAATACAGAGCAAAGAAAATGAGTATGAATAAAAATTGTCATATCGAACATTAACTTTCTCACTAACCTCATGACTTTACACAACTGACAAAATGCCTTTGTGCCTGTTTCTTCATGTTTTTAGGAGCTTTTTACCCTTTGTGTTTTAAGATTCCACAGTAAAGAACTCACATGGATCTTTATTTCCTGTGCTGGGGTGTTCCATCTTGAAGACTGGTAAGAATTCAGCTTTGGGAAATTCCCATTGATTATTTATTTTCTAATTTTTTCGTCTCTATGTTTTCTATACCCTGGTTTTGGAAATCCATGTACTTGGATGGTGATACTGATACTTTTGGCTTGGTATGTGTTTATACTAGCTTTCATATTTTTCATTTCTTTCCACTCTTGGTGAGCTTTTAAATTTTATTTCCCAACTTGGCTTTTGAAATTTTATATATATTGTAATTTCCCAAGACCTCTTTCTGGTTTCTTTTATTGTTACTTTTCCATAGGAGCCTGTACATGTTTTATAAATATAATATTGTCTAGGGCATTTCTTGGAATTCCAATCAGCATGTTTTAAACTTTTTTCTTCCTCGCCTTATCTTTGTTTAATTTGGGGTCATTCCCTCCTTGTTTTGTCACTGTCTCTCTCATTTTGTAATTTTTTTTCTGAAATGTCTGTTGAGTCTCAGCTGTGAATTTACTTTACATAACGAAGTTCTCCCTAAATGCACCTATCCCCTTTTCTTAATTGGGGGTCATCTGTGAAACTGGTGAACAGGGGTTAAAATGATGGGAATGACAGCTTTGCATCTGGAGTGTCAGTTAATCTTTTCGACCTCACTTCTAACTCTTGGTCTACACTTTATTAAAAATTTTAAGATATTCACGCTAGGGATTTGCTTGTTGAATCAATGCCTACTTTGCTACCCATGAAACAGCATTTTCACCCCTGGTTCATTAGTCAATGTTCCAACATCCATCTTTCAAACATTTATTGAAATCTATATTCTGCTAATTGGTCCTGTTCTTGTTTTTCTTTTCCATTTTTATTGATGCATAATTTTTATATATATTTTTGAGGTACATGTGACATTTTGCTACATGAATAGAATGTGTAGTGATCAAATCAGTGTATTTAGAGGATCTGTCTCCTCAAGTATTTATTATTTTTATGTGTTGGGAGCATTTCACATCCTCTTTTCTAGCTGTTTTGAAATATATAATGCATAGTTGCTAACTATGGTCACTTTACTCTGCTATTGTACAATAGAACTTATTTCTTCTAACTGCACGTCTGTACTCATTAAGCAACCTCTCTTCATTACCTCCTCCCTACAAGCACACCCTTCTCAGCCTCTGGTGTCTACCATTCTAGTCTCAATCTCTATCAGATCATTTTTTTTAGCTTTCACATATAAGTGAGATCATGTAATATTTGTCTCTCTGTGCCCGACTTATTTCACTTAAAGGATCTCCAGTTCCATCTATGTTGTTGAAAATGACATGACTTTATTCTTTTTTTTTTTATAGACAGATAGTATTTCATTGTGTGTGAGTAATGTGTGTGTCACATTTTTTAATTTGTTCACCACTGATGGATACCACCAATCTTGATTCCATGTTTTTTGCTATTGTGAATAGTGCTGTAATAAACTCTTCTTGTTTTCTTCTTATGGTGTTGTTGTGGGTTTATACTTTTTATTGTTTTAGTTTTGTTTTACCATTTTATGGTCATTGCTTGATCTTAGGTTACCATCTTGAAGCTTGTAAAGAGGAATAATACTGCCCGCTCACAAAATGTTTTGTAGGTTAAATCATACATTATGTACAACATTTTTTCATACATTAAATACTAGTTCCACTTTCCTATCGTGTGGGAATGTTTTCTAACAAATATTCTGCCAGTTAACCCTATAGGACATGCAATAAAGTTATAGCCTCTGTAAGATTTGATTTTGTGCTTCCTTGCAACAGAAATCAGATATTCTTGATCACTCAGAAGATTCTGTGGGTTATGAATGTTTTATAAAACTGATCCTTGGGCGGTGTCTGTGACTCAAAGGAGTAGGGCACTGGCCCATATGCCAGAGGTGGTGGGTGGTGGGTTCAAACCCAGCCCCAGCCAAAAACTGCAAAACAAACAAACAAAAAACTGATCCTGATTCTACTTTTCTTTCTGATGCAGGTTTCCTGCTTTTTAGTATTGTCTTCCTTAGAAGTATATTTGTAAAGAGAGATTTAATTTGTGGATCATAAAAACATGCTTCAGCCTTTGATAGAATTCAACTACATTCAATCAGGAAAAGAAATGGTGACCACAGTTCTACAACTTCCAGAAACTGGGTTCAACAATTTGAATGACCTAAGAAGAGTCAAGAGTCTCTTGTTAAGAGCCCAGCTGATCAATGATCAACATCCTTGATTTTGATCTATGAGATTCTTAGTAGAAGATCCAGGTGAGTCCACCCAAATGTCTGATCTAAAGAACTTTGAGATAATAAATGAGTGTTGTGTTGAGATTCTCAGACTTCTGGTAATTTGTTACTTGATAATAAAAATAAGAATATGGGCAGTTTGGAAGAAGGAGAAGCAGGAATCAGGGAAACCAAGTTATCTTTATGGTTGTTCACCTACTAGCAAAGGCAATATGCCTTGAAAGTCCTTAGTAATTAAAAAGGAATAGTTGCATATTTTATTATATCCTCAGCACCCTTCATACCCACAGTCAATAGTCAGTAATTTGGTAGATTTTATTCTTGTTCAAAGTATTTACTGCTGTATCTTATGGGAAAGGTGTCCTGCCTTGCTCTACTCATACAAGGCAAGGTCTTGTGCTATGAAGGTTGTATGGTATGAATATTTGTGTCCTCCCTAAATTCATATTGAACACCTCATTACCAATAAGGGATGGAATTAGGAGGGGCAAGACCTTTGACAGATGACTAGATCATGAGGCCAGAGTCCACATAAATGAGCTTAGTGCCCTAATAAAAGAAGCCTCATAAAGGTGCCTTGTCTCCTTCACCATGTGAGAACACAGCCAGAAGGCAGAATCTAGGAGTTTGGATGAGGGCCTTCATCAGACAATTATGTTGCCAGTACCTTGATTACCTTGATCTTGGACTTTCCGGCCACCAGCTCTAGGAGAAATAAATTTCTGTTGATTATAACCTACCCAGTTTATGGTGTGTTGCTACATGCACAACAACCCAAAGAGACTAAGACAATATCGTAACTGTTCTTGATAATGAAATAGGAACACAGTGGCATACATCCTTTTCCAGAAGATGCTTCAGGAGTTATGGCATGGTTCTATTGGTCTTTATTTTTTTTACATATAGGTTGGGCTGTCCATTTAGCTTGAGTCCTGGAGTATAGATCCTATGAAGCAGACCTGAAGCTAATTTGTAATAGACATGGGGGAGGAACAAGAGTTTAATGTTTAATACTGTAAGCCAATGAGAAATTTGGATCATTTTTTTCCAGAGCATGGCTTACTTAGGCTGACTATGTCAATTATTGGGACATCAATAGAGATCTGCTATAATAAAACTGAAGACAAGTGACCTTGCCTGTCAGATGAGCAGTAGTTGATAAAAAAATCTACTACTGATCGCATTAATGTACACAGCTATGATTTAATTTTTAAAAAAGAATCTATTACTAAAACTAGAAAGATGGCAACCTAAGTTTTGTGGTGGAATGATATTTCATATGAAGATTTCTACAGTAACTTGGAGTTCTTGGCTTTCCGCAGAGATATGGGAAACAGAATATGAGCAGTGCTTCCCAGACACTATGGCTGAATTTAACAGACCATTTAACAATAGTTTTCGACCTTGGCTATAAAGTAGAATCAACTATGAATAAAAAAGTCTGATTAAAACTTAGCTTTTTGATAAAAACCTAAGCAAGGGTACAGCTTTCTTGTCCTTTGTTAAAAACTCAGCACATTATGATTATTCCCAGTAAATCATTTTAATTGGATAAAAAGGCTCTAGAAAATATAAGGGTCTTTTCATAGTAACCTACTAAATTCAAAGGAAGAGAAATTAAGTTTGCTACTGGCACATATTACTGACTTAAATCAAATAAATAAGTAAAATTCCAAAAAAAATTTTTTTTGAGACAGAGTCTCACCATGTTGCTCTTGGTGGGGGTGCTATGACATCACAGCTCACAGCAACCTCAAACTCTTGGGCTTAAGTGATTCTCTTGCCTCGGCCTCCCACATAGCTGAGACTACAGGCACCTGCCACAACACCTGGCTATTTTTGTTGCAGTTGTCGTTGTTTAGCTGGCCTGGGGTGGGTTTGAACCTGCCAAACTTGGTGCATGTGGCTGGTGCTGTAATCACTGTGCTACAGGTACTGAGCCTAAAATTCCAAATTTGAGAATTGAATTATAACACTAAAAAATTCACTAGCTAGAAATAAAAGAGGGTAAAGACTTAAAACAACTATTGAGTACCCCATGTTTTCTACACAAGAAGAAGAGAAAGAAAGCTACGCAGCTTTTTATGGCCATGTCAGCTATGACCAAGAAAGGTAATAAACAGTAGAACCATTATGATTGTTTAGCCAGAGATCAATAAAGACAGGGGAATCTACTGTTAGGAAGCACAACTGGGGCCTAATCCAGCAAAATTTCCCCCTCCAGAGTAGGAGACTCTCTGATGTCTGCTTGCAGGATTTCAGAATTACTGTGAACAGTCACACAGTACATCTCTTTTCCAAATGGAAGGGTTCACTGGGGTTCCTTGGAGTTTGCTTTATACTGGGTTTGTAGGATGAAAATGACTTTTTTTTTGGTAGTTCACAGGTCTTTGGATCAAGAGTCAACAACTGGTTCTAAGAAGAGACTATCATGAAATCATAAACCCTGAGTATGTAGCTGTGATTGGGTGGGACTTTGGAATTTTATCTGTTGAGTGGACATAGTCTTGAGACTTAGGGTCATCCCTTGAATGCAAGTGAAAGTGATATAAACAGCTTCCAAGCAGAAGCTTTTAAGAGTTATTACCTGGTTCCACTCTCTTCTCTTCTCTATTTAACATGAAAGCTGGCAAGGCCCCAGATGGACTAGGGCTGATCTTTAAATCTGGGCTCCAGAATGAAGAAGATATAAAGCAAAGCTAAAGCTACCTTATAGTGGACATGTACAAAGATCAAGAAATAAATCTCTCTCTCTCTGAGATTTTCTCCTCCTCTTCTTTTCCTTCTTCTTAGTTATCATCATTGTTGTATTTTTGCTGCAGTAGGCTAAGCTGACTTATATGAATAGTGATCCTTTTAAATAAATAAACATAATTAAACTCATGCACTATGAAAATATTCCAAATATGTAAAAGTTATGTTTATTTAAAAAGGTCAAGTTTTTATAAGAGCTGATGAAATTGACCTCAGATATATCTCCTTCCAAAGAATTGTTAATGGGTGAAACCACCTCTGGGATGCCTAGGGTGTAGGTTGGAAGAGATAAAATATTTTAATAGGTCAAGAAGATGAGATAATTGAAAGAATGAGGCAAAAGCCAGGAAATGAAGTGTCCAAGTTTTATTACTGAATAGCACTTCTTATATATTTCTGTTTGGAAGAGATTATGAACCAACCACAATTGCCCACCTAGGATGCCACTTACCTAAAGTTACAGTTTTATTCTTAAGGCTTAAAGAGAATAATTTCAAAGATCTGAGTGAACTGTTATAAAAAACAAAAAAGTTTTTGTCTTTTCAAAGGAGAACAAGCAAAAAATCATTAGTTTTTTCTTAAAAAGTATACCCTCATAGTGTAATGAACTTGAACTTTGCATAAAATAGGCTAAGCCAATTCTTGTGCATAAAGTAGGTATCACTTTGGATAGGCACAAGGTTAACGAGGGCATGGCCTTATTACCTAGTAGATAAACTAGTTGTGTAGGTTACAACTCAGAGCTCCATAAACTGCAGGGTTTGCTGGTAGTCCACAAGATCCCGTCACTTCCTACATCAGCTGCAAGTTGGGAGGGTTTCTAAAAACCACCGTTAGGTTAGAATAATGTTCAAGAAGGACTCGCAGAACTTACTGAAATCTATTATCCTCATGGTTAAGGTTTATGACAGGGGAATGATACAGATAAAAGTCAGCCCAAGGAAGAGTTTGGAACAGTTGTAAAAGTGAACGAAGCTTCCATTGTCCTCTTCTAGGGAGTTAGGAAGTTTGCTCTCTTGGCCTCAGTGTGACAATATGCATTGAGTATTGTCAACAAGAGAAACTCATCTGAGCTTTGGCCAGAGCTTTTATTTGGATGTCATTATGTAGTCAGAATTTATTGATTAATAGCCCAGGTGGTCAAATTCAGTCTTGATACCCAATGCCCTCACCTTAAATCACATGGTTGGTTTTTTTGGTATTCACCTGGGAAGTCTTTCTCACACCTCCTCCCCCAAACTATCATGAGTTCCTGGACCTACCTTAACATCCAATATGGCCAGCCCTCACCTAGAGAAAGACATTCCAATCAGGTATGACACAAATTACCTCCCAGACACTGAGGGAAAAAGCCAGATCTCTCTGTACAAAGCCAAATTCTTTGCTACATGCTTGCCCACAAGAAAAAATACTACCATACTTCAGGGAGACAGAAAATAACTTGTAATGGTCCTTAAATGCCTGGAAGAAGGCAAGGAAAAAAGAATATGAAGTGTGAACTAGCTTTAGCCCAGTTTCATGACTTGAAATCAGTAAAGAGAAGTCTGTGACTTGTGGCTGGCATGCAACAGAAGATAACATGGTATCTTCTGGTTGGTAGTGTTTGTAGCAGACACCACTTCCACACTTTCTTCTGCCTGACTTCTGTTCTTGTATTTCCTGTTTATGGTACAAATACACTCTTTTTGAATTGAAGACTGTTATCCACTATATCTTTTCTTCTCAGTGTGAGTTCTTTATCCCACTCACATTTATGAGTATGCTTTAGAGTTTGTTTATAGATCAAACTTTGGAGAGGATAGATCAAGGACATACTGGTGGTATTGCATTAAAATTTACTTATATGCAAACTTTGGGGATATTTGTTCAACTGGTTCTTATTTCATCTTCTTTGAAATTATAATAGGGGATAGGAGAGAGAGAGAGAAAATAAAAGGAAAAGTGTTTGTATTTCCAGGGGATGTTTCAGGTCTGCCCCAGCCGATTACCCAGTATTCATAGCCAAGGCTATATTACCCAGAAATTTTTCATAATTTACTTTTTATGAAAAGTCTCTGGGACTATATTCTTCTGTTCCTTTCACATTTTAGTGGCATGCAAAAGCAGAAATAAGATTCCTGTATGATACAAACTTTGTCCCAGAAAAGAATAACCTTTATTATTGTAATGCCACATTAGCCAATCTTTTGGGCTAGGTAGTAGTTAGCCTGAGGTTGTCTTGCCTAGTTGTTTATATCTGAGGACCTTCAGAAGGCTTTCATCACATAGAAACTTTATGACTATCATAACAATGTGAGTTACAACAGCCTGGCTAGATTAATACTAATCAATCACACTAGCAAAAATTAATGATCATGATAAAATTCAATGTTGATAGAACTTTAGGCAGTACGTTTCCTGAGGCTCTCGCTGTGGAAGGAGTTAGTCTTTCTATGAAACAATTAGATATTCTTTAAAAAGAGTTAAAAGTTCTCTGTGTCATTTTTACCCAAAAGGAAAAAATAATTGAATTTTAAGTCATCCACTGAATGGCAGGGCTTTTTTTTATACTAACAAAAATTGGAAATAACTCAAATCTCACAGAGAATAAAATATAACACATAAATGTCATGGGATTTTGAACATCAGGAAGGTATTTTAAGGTAGCTTTTATTGCTTCCCAAATCTGGCTGTGAACCATCAACACCAAGGAAGCTTTTTACTTATTTGTCTGATGCATCTTCTCCATAGATAGTGTATTTGTCTGGGATTCATGACATGGAGGTGGCAAATGGTGTGGCAAGAATAAAGGGAGCCATTGACAATGTTTGCCCTTACGGATTTTATGGGAAATTGAATCTAAATGGTAATTGTTTGTTCTATAAAGCTACTTACCACACTTGAGTACTTACTTATTCTCACATGAATGCGTATCCTGCTATCCTGTTGGATACCAGCTGAACAAAAATAATTCTCTTATTACACTGCATGGTGCAGCAATGAGATGGCTGCACTAAAAAGACAAAGAGATGAACATCCCGGCTGCCCACTTTGCAGCCAGTTTCTCTCGCCCCTGGTTTGGTTAATAGCACTTAGCCCAGAAAGTGTGAATATAATATATTTTTTACTTTATCTTCAAAGGGTATAAAATAACCAAGAAAGAGGCACTAATGAGCCCATATTTGAGTGCTTTCTAGAACTGAGACCACAGAGTTGCACTAGTTTGTTTTAGATTATCTGTGAGAAGCTGTAACTACACAACAGTTGGAACTACAGGCCCCTTCCCCTCCCAGGGTCTGTGGCCGATGGCACATCAGCTGTGCCATCAGCTGATTATGTGGCCATCAGCTGATTATGCCAATAATACCGCTTACCTAGTACTATGTGGCAGGATGGGTGGTCTTTGATCAGTGGACTGCCCAGTTGGAAGAAAGAATCAGACTAGCTCCTTGCTATGTGACCCTGACTTTATGTACCCAAATATATGTGTGAGACAAAGAGCTAGAGAGCATCCAGATCAGAGGTAAATCTCTCTGGGAGAATCCCTCAGTGCTGAGGAGATGTTGAGTGACGTTACCTTCATGGTACTGTTCTTCATCCACACTTCTTTAATTGCAATGGAATCACTTGCCTCTGGGGCATAATTAGAGTAGCTGTTAGCAGAGACAGTTGGAATAAAACAGTAGCCATTAATGGCTCCTGGGCAAAGGTTGGGGCCATGGTAAGGAGTAGAGTGGGAGTGAGGACGGGGGCAGAGAAAGAACCAGAGGTGATGGAGGAAAGCCTGGAGCCTATTCTTTCCCCTGGTTGATAAAGCTTGCAGGTCCTCTACAACCCAGTAAACCCAAGTGGAGGTAAAACCTATAATTCTTTTCAGAGGAGATGCCATGTGGAGTTCCTAGCAGAGTTCTTGAAGTTCTAAATTGTTTGAGGGTAACAGCTGCAATTTATCTCTTGGGCAATTCTGGAAGCTGGGATGGTGGGTGAGCAGAATTCTGAACTCAGCTAGCGTCTCAGGAACATGGGAGCAAGCAGGGAGATCCATGGCAGCGGACCTGCTGTGACAGCCAGGTAGGGCAGCCAGCCTTCCTTAGGGGGCAATACCAATTCTTATTGATAGGTAAAATGCAAGAACTTTAATTAAAGGGAAAGACCTGCAACACTGGTTGGGCAAAAGGGAATGACAGGAAACTAGAGAATCCTTAAGGCAATAATTTGAAGAAGGGAGTCGATTTACGGCTATGACTTCTAATTAAAGCAAACTTATATTCTTGGTCAGAGTAGACCAAATATAATATGTAAGGCTTTTTTCTTTATTGCTTAAAGGATTTAATTTTACCTCTGATGCTGATTATGCCTTTATTTTAAAGAAATCAAAGTAATGTATTTTGTTATGCAAAGATAATGTGAAGACATAATACTCCAGATTTGAAGATTTCTGAGGCATTGCGAGTTGATTTATGTGTGAGAGAGGATCGCACAGCCTTGGCTATATACTTGAGAGAATTATGTGTCTTCTAGCTGCAGATCTAGAAACCTGCTGCTTCATTATGTTGACAAAATCCAACAGGAAGGATATGTAACAAGCATGATCTTTACCTTGAATTACAGAAAAGAGTGGTTAGGATAAGCTCAAACTGGTCTGGCATTTAATATCACAAACATTCTGTGAGTTCAGCCTTTACTGATTAGGTGGTGTTGGGTTTTGGTGTAGTTCTGGATCATGAGGTGGCCCTTACCCCCATGTGGTTAGGGAGACTTGAGGGTTAAGTTGTCCTTTGAAGACAACTCATTTGTATTGTCATTATCCTTGGAGGGGATAATGATCTTGGGACAGGGAATGAGCAAAGATGGGTCAGGGAGGGTAGAATGAAGATAATCTTCCCTCTAATTATGATAGAGACTTCCTTGAATGGTCTGAACTAGACGTCCTTAAGCATGGGACTATCCACATGCAAGGACAGGTCTTCTCTAAGAAGATGTGTATCTAATAACCGTTACAAGTGACTCTGTGTGCTGTACTTCCATTTCCCTCAGATGTACAGTCAAGTCCTATTAAAATCACAGCAGCATTGTTCATGCTTAGGGTAAAACAATGTGGGGTGAGCAGTGGAACCTGAAGGGTGATGGTCATCTTACCTTTCAGGCCATGGTCTGCAGCAGGACGGGAGTCCAGGCAGCAGGGGACATCACAACATATTGGTGCAACACTTAATTGCATTCTAGGGATTCTTGACCATATTGGAGGAAGGCAACCCGTTAAGAGGAGACTTTCTGTAGTTCAGCTGGAAGAGGGCTTTAAGTCATTACACCTGAAATACTCAAACCTTCAATGAACTCACATTGGAGAGCTAAAATAAAATTGAAATCATAACAGAAGCCTACAAAGCCCTGTCTGCCTTCACCTCAGGTAATTCCTTATCTGCAATGTTTCACGTACCCTATTTTCTTTCCATTTCTTAATCCAACCCATCTCTCTCTGGCTTTAGGAATTTAGCCATGCTGTCATCTCTATATGGGAAGCTCTTTTACTATCTCTGGTTACTCAAGGCTGTTTGGTTTTTTTTTTTTTAATTTTTTTCATCAAACTCAAATCTCAGCTTAATTGACAACTCTTTAAAGTGATCCTCTCTGGTTGAAGCATCAGTTTTCAGGGCATTCTCCCTTCTTCTCTGATTTTTCTCTCTCTCAGCACCCTGCTCATTTTATTCACAGCACTTCCCAATTTGAAGTATATATTCATTTGTTAATTAGCTATATTTCCTATCAGACTATGAAATCCATGAAGTCAGGTGGTATGACAGTTTCAATAAGTACTGCATAATGAGGGCCTAATAGCAGTTTTTTGAACATAGTAAGCCCTTAATATAAAGTTTTGAATCCATCAATAGTGTACTTCTTAAGAAAATGTGACCTCATTTTAGTTGTTAGATTGACGTGGTCAAGGGACAATTATGTTACATAAAGGTTATCCAGAAACTCTTATAAGCTTTATATTCCCATACATTCCTTCTATCTGCAAAGATACCATCTTTTTAAAAAACCCTACACATTTGCCACATGCGCGAAAATGGATCAATCTTATCCTTCAGCACTTTTTAAAACAGTTGAATAGGACTCTTGTTTCTTCTGTTCTGTGGCTTCCTGCTTTTAGTCTTGGGTTTCATCTTCCAACTTTGAATCCACCTGTGACCCCAGTGTTTGCTTTTGGTTTTCTCAGCTTCAACTTTTAGCACTCTCTAAGGACTTTGCTTTGCACTCAACCTCGGATTGTTTCTATTTCTGGTTTCTTGATTTTATTACCCTGCCTTAGCTGTGGGTCAGGACTTGAACTCCAGGGCATCTTGTCTGATTCTTGTTTTATCCCTTATTGTATTGATTGCCCAGGAAAGGAAGGCAGACATGTTTTACGCTTAAGAATTGTAGTGTTTTCAACAAGTAGGTATATGCCATGATTAGGTCCTAGGAGTCTGTATTATGATCAGAACATTGCATCCCCCTTACTCTGACTTCTTCTTCCTTTCTCTCTTGATCACTTCTCCAATTGCACTAGACAGCTCCTACATTTTTGGACTTGGATAAAATATACCACACTATGGGGTAGGAGTTCTGGCTTCCTGAGATTTGTCAGGGGACTGGATAATGGATGCTGAAAGTACAGAGTAATTAGCTCTCCATGATAAGACCAATGTGAAATGTGAGACAGGAAGGAGATAGGAAAAAGTCCCCTTTTTCCTATAAGTCCCCCTTTTTTCTATAGGCTAATTAATCCAAGGCCTACTCCTCCTTGCACTCCTGAGGAAGTCTTGCATATTGAGTGTGCATGTTTACTGCCTGACCTGCTGTGTCTTTTTATAGGGTTTTGTGAAGGAAAAGCACATGTGCTAACACACTACAACTCATCACATTATGTTATACCCCCAATTTCCTTACCTCACTTCTCCTTTTCTCCTACCCTGCAGTCCTGTGTTTCTACTTTCCAAGTACAGATAGTCCCTGACCATTCAACTGAAGATTTTTAGACTTACAGTGGGTAAAGGGGTATCTATTCAGTAGAAACTATAGTTCATAGGTGCATACAACCATTCTGTTTTTCACTTTCACTAAATTATTTAATAAATTACATGAGATATTCCACACTTTAATAAAAAATAGTTTTATATTTGATGGTTTTGCCCAGCTATAGGCTAATGTAAGTATTCTGAGCATGTAAGGCACGCTAGGCTAAGCTATCATGCTTGATTGATTAGGTATAATGAATACATCTTCAATGTACAGTATTTTCAACTTTTATGAGTTTATAGGGACCTGACCTCATCATAAACTGAGAATCATCTATACTAGCAATTATCTTTTCTTAATTTAAGTTTAAATTGCATAGTGTATCTAGAATGGGTCAGCAGGGCAGAAAGTCTAGTGATGAGTAACCAGAACCAATATCCGAAGCTAAGTGGAAGAGAACCAGATCCAGAAGTGTGACTTCAAGGAAAATGGCCAAGGCAAATTTTAAGTATAGGCTTTTAAATACTTCCATATACAAGTAGAGTGGGAACTGTGATAAAAGTATGTGATTTCAAATATCAACTTTTAAAATAAATAGAATATTTTAAATAAAATACGTAAAGTAAATAACATTCTGGGTAATAGAATTGTTGTATAATTTGAACTGTCCTATCATTTTGATTGGCCACTAGCTTCAAGATTCTTTCAAGGAGAATAAACCTTTCCTTTTTGTTATCCAGAATTTCTTTTAAATAAAACTGCCATATGAAGGTCTGACAATTAAGTTTGTGAACTTGCCACCATGTGCTTATGTCAGCAGCACTGTACAAACAACTTGGTAAGGTTTTGTAATCTTGTAATATCAGCTTCTCAACAGCTGTGCTTGTGTCACTGGTGGTGGTGTCTTGCTGACTAGTATTCTTTATTGTTGTTGCATGTTTTTTTGGCTATTGAGAGAATACAGGAACTTGAATTATAGCAACAAACAAATTTGTAAATTTATTGTTAAACTTGGCAAACATGGAAGTGAAATGTGGGATGTGTTAGTCTAAGTTTATGAGGATAATGCCATGAAAAAAAAAAACAGTGTACAAATGGATTAAACTTCTGAGAGGAAATAAAACATCATTGATGAAGGTGGCTACTGATGAGCAGAACTGATGAAAACATTGCAAAAAAATCATTGAATTATATGTCAAAATTGTTGGCTAATTGTGAGAAGCATAGCAGACCAAGTAAACATCCATATAGAAACAGGATAATCTCAACTGAAAATCTTGACATGACAAAGAGGTGACTCTTGCATCACGACAATGTACCAGCTCACTTGGCACTGTCCATGGTGGGGGTGTTTAGCCATAACTATACTCACCTGATCTGGCCTCCATGACTTTTTTCCTTACCGGAAGATAAAAGAAACATTGAAAGAAAGATATTTACAAAATAGGGCTGTGTACATTGGATACTTTTTCTTCCGTTCTTGAGATACTTTGCTAAGAAGAACTTTTTCTAATTCCATCCATATAAACATGAAGGAGATAAAGTTTCCATCTTTCTTTAGGGCTGCATAATATTCCATGATGTACATATACCACAATTTATTGATCCATTCATGGGCATTTGGATAGGAATGTCATAACCGAATCATAGCTTTAGAATATGGGAAGGAGGTGGGAGAAGGGAGATGAGGGGGGTGGATGGGAGCGAGGAGGGTGATTGGTGGGGTCACCTCTATGGTTTATCTTACAAGGGTACAAGTGAATCTTTCTAAAAGCAGAGTATGAATGTCTTGACTCAATAACTGAGAAAATGACATGAAAGTTATGTTAACCAGTTTAATGAGAGTATTTCAAAATTTATATGAAAATAGCACACTGTACCCCATGATTGCATTAATGCATACAGTTATGCTATAAAAAATAAAAAATATATATATTTTGATATAACCACAGCTCTGATGGTCATTCCAGGAAAAGAGTTCCAAAATTGCTTTGTAGGTTAGACTAGGAGCTGGAGTCACTGCATCACTTCCCAAGGGGAGTGCTTTGAAGGTGACAGTGGTGATATTCAGCAGTGAGTTCACAGACTTAATTGTCAGACTACATACAAATATTGGCTATCAACTGTTTATGTTCAGAGGCAACATGTTTTTGTTGGTGTTGTTAGTTTGTTTGTTTTTAGGGAAGAGCCTCAAATTCTTATGATGTGTGACTTAAACTGTAAAAGTCCAACTTACTAATGAAAATATCTAAGTCTTTGTTTTTTTTTTTTTTTTTTTTGCATGAGGCAGGAGAAGAACAATAAAAGATCCTTTTGTGAAGGCCAAGTTGTGTCATCCAAATAGGTTTCCTCTGAATATTAGTAGGTTTAAGTCTATTTCTGGTGTAAGAAATGATTGACCGCTATTAGTCTACTCATTGTTCCTAAAACACTTTATCTATGGAAGCATAATCAAAATAATTGCCTATGTCCCTAGAGTTCTATGAAAACTAGAGAATGTCAGCAGAAGTGCTTTTAGCTGCTATAGTGGTATTATGACCTTTATTCTCCACTTAGAATTACTCCGAAAATAGTTCCATAATAACCTCTCATTAAAGTGTGTGAGTCTGTTTCAAGCCAATGATATGGAAAGACTGTAGCTGTAGACCTATTAAAAAACTAACAGGCAGAGTTTAGGGGGACAGGAAAAGTAAAAGAGAATTGCAGAAGAAAGTTAAACTTAGAATGCAAAAGTTAGCTAGGTCGTGGTGAAAGTTACTCCCTCAAACAGTCTTTCTTCTTTCTGCCTTCATTCCCTATCTTCCTTCCTTTCTTCCTTTTAACAAATATTTTTTATGGGACAAAGTATTTAAATATGATTACTACCAGCTTTTCCCCTCCCTTCCTTTGTGCTTAAAAAGATATTCTAGTTTGGCTCACTCAGTTCTTTGCTCTCTGAGAAGTTTCCTTTTGTTTGCCAGATCAGTTCTTTGAAGATTAAAGAATTCAGAATGGAGAAAAGGGGGAAGGATATGTTCTCTGGGTGAGGTCCTGAGGGATATGTTATGCCTGAAAAATTCCCCCAAGTTGCCCCAGCAGACAAATCCGAGACACACTCCGATGTAAAAGGCAAGAGGTGAGATTTATTCAGGCCCGGGTCTGGTCTCTCCTGGCATGCAAGCCGAGGAAGAGCCTCGAACCTGGGGTGGAGCAAGTTTTTATGGGGTACAGAAAGCAAGAAGGGTAGGGTCCAGTATGAGTACACTTTTGATTGGTGGTTGGTGATTTCATTAGTAAAGGAGGAAGTAAAGGAGAATTTGCATTGGTAGCTGATGATTTCACTAGTAAAGGTGAATTTGGATTGGTACAGGTGAGGGGTGGGGGGGTCCCTTAACCAGGGGCTAGAGTTGGTGCAGCCTTATTACCTGTATTTCAAGGTAATAGAAACTTATTGTTTATTATAGCAGCTGTTTGTCTAAGGTGACTCAGTTTACGGCTTAGTGGCTTGCAACCTGGGGTGGGGGAGAGGCAGCAGGGAGTGGCCCTGCAGGTTTCACTGGCAGAGGTTGGGGCAGAAGGGCTAGGAATGGAACTTATGAGGTAAACAGCCAGGAATGGGGCTTGTGCTGTAAACAGCCAAGAATGGAGCTTGTGCTGTAAACAACAAAATGGAGCTAGTTTGGCTCTCACAGATACATTTCTTTTTCCACTGAAATTTGGGATTATTAGAAATAAGAAAGCTGAGATGAAGGAAGAAAATACTAAGGAGAGGAAATTTATTTTTTTAAAAAGAAATTATTCACATATATCTATTTTAATAGGTAAAAAAAGTCAGGTAAAGAATCTGAACTATTATGAAATAATTTTTTGGTTGAGGAACTGTATTTCTTGATCTAATGTAGTTTTTTTTTTTTTAATTTTTAAACCTAATGTTCTTAAAGTGAGCTAGGTGCCAGGGGAACACAGTAAAAATAGGAATAAGAAAGTTGAGCATGCATATAAATAATGAGGATCATAAATTGTTAATGTTGGTGTGATATATATATGGCCCTTTGGAGAATGTGAGGAAGGGGTTGCCATTCCTATGGAGAAGGGGACGGCACAGGGGCCATCGTGAGTCCCATTTTAAAAAGTAAAACACACACACATCTTTTTTCCTTAGTGTTGAAGAAAAATATTACACAGACACTTCAATAATTTTAACAATTGTGATTAAATAATTTTATTCCTTTTGTTACTTTAGGGGTTCAAAAAGCAATATATATGAGGCTAAGGTGTTATTTAAAACACAGTTTTCTTTGAAAAAGCTTAATTTTTCTGGTATCTCACAGCATTTGCATAGTGTGAAAGTATTTAAAAAATGAATCACCTGATTCTGGCTACAGTCATCACTTATTGAAATGCAGAGGCAGTGACATTCCTCAGTTCTGGGGAGACGCTATAGTTTCTTTAGGTGCATTTCAATAAGTAGCCATCAGTGGGGGTTGACCTAGAAGAGGCTGGAAATCCAGAGATGTTTGTCAGGTATATTATGAAGGGTACACAAATATCAGAGAGTCTGTTGTTTTAGGCCATCACTTAGGTAAATTTCCAAGTCATATATTCATAATTTTGTGGATATTTTATACCAATATTTACTTATTTTAAATGATACCTTTTTAAAAGTGACTTTATTCTTATTATGAAAATACATTTGCCACATGATTTTTGAACAATACTACTGTGAGATAGCTGCCTCTTCCCCTTCCTTTCTTTGCTATTATCTGAAAGGAACACAGGATGTATTAAGAGGAGAAAGAATGCCAAGGTCTAAACTCTCATTCGGCTACTTACTAATCATGTGACTTAGGGAAAGTCATTTGAACTTCTCTGAGCTCCAGTTTTCTCCTCTATAAAATACAGATAGAAATAGTTCCTACCTCCTAGGTTTTGTTTATGAGGTTTGCTATGAGGCTTCAATGAGTCGATATATGTTAAGCATTTAGAATATCTCCTGGCTCACTGTACATGCTATGTAAGTGTTACCTATAATTATTAGTGGTTGAGAACACAAGCTGTTGAGCTAAACTGCCTGAGCAAGAATCCTTGCTTTGCTATATATCAACAATGTGACTGTAAGTTGTTCAACTTGTCAGTACCATAGCTTCATCATTTTTAAAATGGGGATTGGAATAAGATCTAGCTTTTGGATTGTTGTGATGATTAAATGAGTTAGTAGATATAGATCATTTACAACAAGGAAATACTTAACAGATAGTGGCTACAATATTCATTTAAATATATTTTGAGTACTGGCAGTGCATGAGAAGCTATGCTATATCTAAGGAGATAAGAGAGAAAGAATCTGACATCCATGATGTGTATAGACCACTGAGAGTCATACTTTCAAGAGGGAAATATCATTTAAATGTAATGAGAAATGTGGATGCTAAGGATGGAGAGATTTGAGGACATATAAATATTTTAGAGGGACCTAGCATAGTTTTCAGGATGTATTTCTTTGAATATGTAATGATTGGACCTGAACTCTAAGTAGCAATTTACAGGGTGAGGGCAGCATGTGTGTATATGTGTGTGTGACAGGGGAGCAGGGGTGATTGGCAGAAGAAACCCTTCCAGGCAATGTGAATGTCAAGGATCATGGTGTGTTAGAGGCACTGACAAAATTTTCCAAAGATTAAGGGGAGAGTGAGATGAGGGCTGCTTGTGTAAGCAGTGGACTTATCATATAAGTCCTTATGTTAAGGACTCTATGAAGGATGCTACTCTTTTCCTAAGTGTATTTGGGAGGCTATTGAAGTGTTTCAAGCAAAGGGGTGACAAGACCAAAGATGTGCTTTTACTGTTAACAATTCTAGTTTTAACTTAATGGATATGCATACCTATTTACACATGCATTTTAAATAAAACTATAATCATGGTGCCAATAATACATTCAATCAAAGATTTTATTGAAAATATAGCATCAGTTCAAACATAATTAATGTGGTTTCATCGGCTATAACATACCACTCTGGTGGGTTAATAATGGAGAGGCTGTCATGAGTCAGGGTGGGAGGTATATGGGAAGTCTCAGTTATACCCTCTCAATTTTGCTTTGAACTTAAAACTGTTCAAAAACATTAAAGCACTTAAAAGACATATGTGTGCATGTGAGTATATGTTCACACATGTGTATGTATACACACATATGATTAGCATTTCCCCCTTTGCTAATTATTCTTCTAAAATTATTTTCAATGAGTGCATTCAATTACATTGCATAGATGAGCCCTAACTTGTTTTAAAAATATTTTGTTGGTAGGCATTAGGGTGATTCAAGTTTTTTGATATAAAGAATACTGTAATGAACATAGTTTTTTCAAATTAACATAATCCCCTATCTGGGCCTAGTGTTTGGTTTTAAACAGAGTATATAGTCTTCTAGATTTTCCTCACTGAGCAAAGAGCTGTTAGAATTCTGCTGATTGGCATAAATACACTGAATAGCATCAGTTCAGTGTCAGAAGGCTTAGGGGTGTGGGCTGAGGGTAGCCCTACCAGAACATGCTTTTTTCTCTGCTTTTATTACTTCAAGCTCCTGTTCTGGGCATTTTCTCTCCTTCCAATTTTCTTTTTTATTTTATTTTATTTTTTGATCTGGAGAAACTAGTACTTCCTTTTATATGGAATCAGAAAAAACCTTGAATAGACAAGACATTACTCAGAAAAAAAAACAAATCAGGTGGAATCATCTACCAGACTTCAGACTATATTATAAATCTATAGTGATCAAAACAGCATGGTATTGGCACAAAAATAGAGAGGTAGATGTATGGAATAGAATTGAGAACCAAGAGATGAACCCAGGCCCTTATATTGTCATTTGATCCTCAATAAGCCTATAAAAAACTTAAATTGGGGAAAAGACTCCCTATTTAACAAATGGTGCTGGAAGAATTGGCTGGAAACTTGTAGAAGACTCAAACTGGACCTACACCTTTCACCTCTAACAAAAATTGACTCTCACTGGATAAAAACTTAAACCTAAGACAGGAAACCATAAAGATTCTTGGAAAGAGTGCAGGAGAAACAGTTGAAGAAATTGGTCTGGGAGAAAACTTTATCAGGAAGACCCCCAGGGCAATTGAAGCAATACCAAAAATACATTACTGGGATCTGATCAAACTAAAAAAGCTTCTGCACTGCCAAAAACACAGTAACTAACAACTGGACTGCCCTCAGAATGGGAGAGGATATTTGCAGGTTACATTTCCTTCCAACTTTCTATTGGTCAGGCTCCAGACCACATTTGATCTGCTGTCTAACCTACTATTCTGTAACATTACTACTTCAGAGACAAGATTACACTGTTTTCCTGTTTAGGATAACCCCTACATAAACCCTACAATCCTCCATCATTAATATTTTCAAGTGATATTGAGCCACAGAATCAAAATATAGTCCAAGGGAATTTGATCTCTCTCTGCAGCATAGTGTTGGCTTTATATATATATAATATCAGGCAGAACTTCTTCAAAGTTAGTGTCATTAGATGACACCCTTCCCTAATTCTAGTGGTTAACTAGGAATTCCCCTATTTCCATTGCTTAGTCATTTCAATGGAGACCCTTAGAGATAACTTTGTGCTCATATATACATCTTCCTCCAAGTCTCCTCCCATAACATTTAAATGTTGCTTATGAAAGTTTTAAAAACAGTAATTCAAAAACAAAGTTCTTATTTCTGACTTGAGGTCTTTGATCATTGTGTGATTGTTAGTTAACAATTGCATAGTATCATTGCTAAATGCAAAAGTACTGTGTGACCTTGGCAAATCACTCATCATTTCTTTTTTCAAGTGTCTTGTCATTTGAGGAGTTTGATGTCAAGGTCATTTAGGTTGTAAGAGAGAAGTCTGTTGTCACTGAACACGTGTGTCACAGCATAAAAGTACCATCCATCCCCAAATTCTTCCTGTTTGAAAAAGCCCAATTTTTTCTCTTACTTTGAAAAGCTAATTTAACCTTGGTCCTCAAGCCATTCATTTGTTTTACAAACATACCCTTGAACATTGTGGAACCTCTTGGGTAGAGAGAATGATTCATTGTCCTTGAGGAGTTCTCAGACTGAGGGAGGAGGCATTGAATTAACAAAACCCATTATAATTCAACATGGAAAATGCTATAACAGATGAAGGCCAAATCGTCAAGGGAGATTGTGTTCTCTTGTCACACAAACATGTACAGTACAGATGAGGTTAATTGTACCTTAAAATTCAGCTAGAAGACTATATTTAAACATAGGCTCTAGAGGCAGGCAGAAACGTATCTGAATCCTGGGTCTCTCATTAACTGGGATTGGTAAAGTCAGTTTTACTTTCTGAGCCTCAGTTTCCGTGTTTGAAAAAATTGAAGTACTTAATACTTAGCAAGGGCTTTAGTAAACATTATACATAAATAGAAAGTGCTTAGCAGAGTAGCAGTGGACTTTCAAACCTAGATTTTGGTCTTTGTTTACTCATCTAATAAATATTGACTGCCTCGTAGGTGCCGGAATAAGATGCACAATATCCTTATAGGGTTTACATTCTAATGGGAAAATCAGATAATATACAAATAAGCAAACAAATCATTCAAATAATTGCAGGCTGTGATAAGAGCCAGGAGGTAAATAAAATATGCATATGAGAGAAAGTGAGGGATGAGAAGGGTGAGGAGGTAATGTCAGATGGATTGGCCAAGGATGGCCTCTTAGTGGCTGTGGAAGTTAAGTGGGAATCTGACAGAGGAGAGCAACAAAGCAGGGTGCAGACAAAAGAACATTTGAGGCTGGGAAAAGAAAGTTACGTTTATTTTTTCCTCTTCTTTTCTTATTCTTTTTGTCCTCTCTCGAGAGGGAATCACCACTAATATTTGAAGCCCATTCATTTCTGGGTTGTCTCACCATATAACACAGACTCAGGTATTAAGTGTTAGTAGGTGAGTTGTGAAAAGTGAAATTAACTGAGTAAACAGGGTGTTTTTTAGGAGTTTGTTAGTAAGCTAAATTTAAAAAAATGGTTTTATAGACTGGTTCTGTCATTATGAGTAAAGCTCAAATACAAATACTATAGTGTTTCCCAATATTTTTATTATTTACTCTTTAAAGCCCATGTTTCATTAGGCAATATCTACCTAAAAATTGCTTTTGAGAAACAATTATAATATCATTTTTCAATTTGTTATTAATAAAAAGCATCAATGACAATTAGAGTTTCTGATTGGATCTCATCCCTAATTGGGGAAATTAGAGTTGAAGGAAGAATTTTATGTATTCTCTATATTACTAAAGAGAAGTACATAGTTTCATAAGGCTTTTTTCTTTTGTCATATAAAATATAGCTCAGGGACATTATTAGTACATTTGAGGACCGTTAGAGGTCTGGATACTCCATGAGAAGTCCTAGTAGTTCTGGTGAACTAGAGTTAGGAATCTAGCATTAAACTACTATGCTTTTGGATCTTAACCTTTCCTCAAGATAATATCTGTATATGATTTCCAATAATTCTTTTAACATACTCTGCATATCAGTAAGGGATGCTAGACATTCAAGTTTGGGTGTGAGGGGCACCGTTTGGCCTTTGCTCTATGTCAAGTCCTGTAACATCTTTCCATCTACTGACTTAAATTTGCCTTTTCCCTCCACTATAAATACTTGAGGGTGCAGATCATTTCTATTTTTTTTTTTTTATCACTATGTCCCAGACATACTTAGGTAGTTCAAATTTTTCAAGGTTCAAAAAAGTACATCAGCTGCTGGTCTGGATCATTTGTGGTAAACTTGAGTCTCTGCTTGAGGTCCTCCTGGAACTTGATTTTATTTTCTGAAGGCTTCTTTTGAGAACCCTGATGAAAAACAGGTTAAATTGCCTATACTTTCTGACTCCACTTATCTTGAAGTTTTTCATTGCTTTCAGTTCGGAAGTCTAGCTTTCCTTGACCTTCAATGAAACATTTATTATGTGAGCATTTTAATATTTAATATTTTATCTTTTCTTTTTTTTCATTTGCTTTACATTTTATTGGAGCTTTATGGGGAAATGAAAAGGTCAAAACACAGGAGCAGCCGGGTTGATAGCAGATGCCTTAAATGAGAGGCTTTTTCCCCCTTATTAACGTCTTAGAAATCTTCTTAACTTCTTAAAGTAGACATCCATCTCAAGTCTAAGGGAACCCACAGGATCAAGTTCACTGTGATGTAGGAAAAGCATACAGATATCCTGCCTCTTAACCAAATGGCCCTGCACTTAACCAAATTGCTACATTAACTCATTTTAGCCATTCCATCTGTAAAAAGTCTGTTGGATGCCCCAGTGGTGGGAAAACATACCCATTACTACTGCCTTTACCAGTTACGTGGGGCTCAAGCTTCAGCTGTGTTTCTTCACAAACATACATATTTCAGTTGTATTTTTATTCTAATGTTATGATATAATTAATATTATATAAACCAGCAATATAGGAATGCAAAAGCAAATTTAGAGATTCTATTAAGAACAAAAGATTTAAAAAGATTCAACAAAATAAGCTCTCTAAAAATTAGGTGTGGACCACACAGCTATTTAGGAAAGTTTTCCTTAGATGGATTTAAAGAGATCATTATATTTTTCACTGTTTTTAAAGATTATGGAAATTGTATCATAGATAATGCATTATTGGTGCAATTTAGGGAAAAATGGCAATAGAATTTCATCACTGGACCAGAGAGATAAAAAATAAAATAAAACAAAATTTGGTCCTACATTAAAAAGTGTTAAGGATCAAATGAGTTTGTTTGTAGATTATGGGAAGTTAAAATGTGCATATAGTATTTTTAAATTATTTTAAGTGATTGTTCAATTAAGAAAACTTGGCTGGATAGGATGAAAGGGCACTATTCTAGTTCTGGGAATCCAGAAGAGTCCAGCGTTAAAAGGAGAATAATAACTTTGAACAGGAGCTGGAGATACTAGTACAGTGTATTTTAGTACAGTAAAAATGCCAGAAAACTATGATTTGTTCATTTGGACTGAGTAGTAGTTTCTGACATGTACAAATGATATGGTCATGGTTCCTTTCCTAAGCTAGCTAAACCCTCAGTTTTTCCTGCTATAAAATGTAAATGATGGTCAAACATTACTAACAAAGTTAGTTATCAAGAAGATTAAATGAGATGATATATATGAAAGATGTTTTTGAAAATGTGACCCATCATAAAATTTTGTTAGAATATATTTTGTATTTTGGAATAATGTTGTGTAGTGTGTAAAGTCACTCAGTTCTAACGTATGTACTCTCAGTTCTAAGAAGGAGATAAAAAGTAAGATATAGTAGAAGGATCCCACATCTTTCCATACATTTAACTAACAGATGGAAAAACAAAAGCCAAACTGGTGATCC
>NW_003852409.1:6292028-6306447 GCF_000181295.1 Otolemur garnettii
ACTGTGGTATATGTATACCATGGAATACTATGCAGCCATAAAGAAAGATGGAGACTTTACGTCCTTCATGTTCACATGGATGGAGCTGGAAAATGTCCTTCTGAGCAAAGTATCACAAGAATGGAAGAAAAAGTATCCAATGTACACAGCCCTATTATGAAACTAATTTATGGCTTTCATATGAAAGCTATAACCTCATAATAGCCTAAGAATATGGGGAGGGGGATGGGAGGGGGATGGGTGGCGGGACAGTGATTGTATCGATCACTTCTATGGTTTATCTTACATGGGTACAAGTGAATCTTTCTAAAAGTAGAATATAATTGTCTTAACACAATAACTAAGAAAATGACATAAAGGTTATGTTAACCAGTTTGATAAAAGTATTTTAAATTGTATATGAAAACACCATACTGTATCCCATGGTTTCATTAATGTACACAGCTATCATTTAATAAAAAAAAAAGTATTGGAATGTCTCAGACTAGATCTGAATTCCCAACTCAGATGGACATTTATTTCTTATTATTTTTAAATTTCAGATTAATATGAGAGTACAAACGATTAGGTTACAATGTTTGCATTTGTTATATAAATCCCTTTTATAGCTGTGTCCTGCCCCCAGGAGGTGTGCCATACACCCTTACATTGTGCTCTTTAAGTAGGAGCACAACCATCCTCCTCCTTACTCCCCCATTCCTCTCCCCTCTACCCCTCCCTCCAACTTGAATGGACTTGAGTTTTTTTCTTGTGTGGGTGCAGTTTCCTAAGAAGATTGTGTTTCAACTTCATCCAGGTTAATACAAAAGATGTAAAGTCTCCATATTTTTTAATGGCTGAATAGCACTCCATGGTATACATATGCCACAGTTTATTAATCTATTCCTAAATTGGTGGCCATTTAGGTTGTTTTCACATTTTGCCAATTGTAAATTGAGCTGCGTGTGATACTATCAAGTGCAAATGTCCTTATGATAAAATGACTTTTCCCCCCCTCTGGGTAGATGCCTAGTAATGGGATTGCAGGACCAAATGGAAGGTCTATTTTGAGTCCTTTGAGGATTCTCCATACTTCTTTCCACAGAGGCGGTATTACTTTGCAGTTCTACCAACAGTGCAAAAGTGTTCCCTTTTCTCCACATATGTCCTAGCATCTGCAGCTTTGGGACTTCGTGATGTGGGCCATTCTCACTGGAGTTAGGTAATATCTCAGGGTGGTTTTGATGTGCATTTCTCTGATGTGTGGGGACAATGAACATTTTTTCATGTGTTTCTTGGCCATTTGTCTGTCTTGTTCAGAGAAGGTTCTGTTCATGTCTTTTGCCCAGTGATAAATGGGATTGTTTGCTCTTTTTTTATTGATTAATTTAAGTCCTTTGTAGATTCTAGTTATTAAGCCTTTGTCAGATTTGTAACATGCAAATATCTTTTCCCATTCTGAAGGTTGTGTATTTGCTTTACTTGTTGTGTCCTTAGCTGTGCAGAAGCTTTTCAGCTTAATTAAGTTCCATTTGTTTATTTTGATTGCTTTTGCAATGAGATGGATATTTCAATAACTCCTTTTCTCTTGCAATTCTTAGTTCCCTTCTTTTACAATTGAATAAAAATAGCTGGACTTTCTGGGACTCCATCGTGGGTGGAATCATAACCTTCCTGTCTAAGTAATTAAACATGTTAGTTAACCAGATGAATGCCAAATCTCAGCCAACCCCTGAGTGGAATCTTAGGGCAAAGTCAGGGAATATCTGTGATTCTCCAATCAGGCCAATAGCAGGTCTTTTGTAAAGTTACTTTTGACTACCAATGAAGTATTGAAGATAATATTTTGAATCCTCTTCTTTTCTTTTTTCTTTTATAAACAGGGTCTTGCTATGTTAGAGACCTTCCCACACTGGTCTCTGATGCCTGGGCTCAAGTGATTCTCCTGCCTCAGCTTCCTGAGTTGCTGGGAGTATAGGTTACCTTTTTCCTTTTCTCTAGAAACAAACCAAAGCCTAGTTGATATTTCAAGACACTGTATCTAAAACGCAATTTCATTGTTTTAGTCAAGTGATTTATATATACAAAATCATATGTTTAATAAGAAAACGTTTAAATAAGAGCACATGCATTTTGTTTTCACTGTAACCTTAAGTATATGAAATTTAGTAGTGATGATGTGTTGGTGCATTAAACAAGTGAATATATGGGAGACTCAGTTGGGCACCAGCCTCCACATGCGCGCTCCAGGACTCTTACAATGAAAAACCTTTTAAAATGTGGTAGTAGTTTCACTCATCAGACATTTGTGCCAAGTACAAAAGCCTTTGGTCCTAGGTAATAAAAGCACAATATTTCTGTAATCAAGTCAGTAATCCTTTTGAGATGAAAGTAGGCCTTCAGGCTGGACAAATATGAAAGATAAATATCCTTTACCATTTATTGGAATTTTGAAAGCATTGCCAAGGAAATGTAATTGACACTACAAGGTTGCTTGTTTCACAAGGTCCTATAACTTTTTATTACTTTAGAAATTTATTCACATTCTGGATGTGCCACAGTATATGATGCATACAATTATATTATTTCAATTTGTCATCTATAGAGAGTCAGGACGCGGATATATGTCACCTGGTTCTAGTCTTGACCATTGAAAATTGACGGTTCAAATCAAGGAGTAAGAAATGCTGTAGTTTTTTGGCCTTATTTCGGTCGAGGTGCAGTATATGGTCCAGTCACAGCACTCTTTTAAGATTTGGGGTCAAGGTAAAAATTTCACTCTCTGGACTGGATCCAGTGGTCCACACCTATAATCCTAGAACTCTAGGAGGCTGAAGTGGGAGGATTGTTTGAGCTCCGGAGTTTGAGACTAGCTTGAGCAAGAGTGAGACCTTTTCTCTACCAAAGGTAGAAAAATTAGCATGGAGTTGTGGCAGGCACTTGTAGTCTCAGCTACCCGGGAGACTGAGGTAGGAGGATCACTTGAACCCAGGAACTTAAGGTTGCTTGACAATGATACCATGGCACACTAGCCCTGGTGATAGAGTGAGAGTCTGTCTTAAAAAAAAAAAAAAGTTCAGTCTCTGAACCACCACAGTGAAGATGCATTTATGAGAGTAGAGACATAGACCCTCGAAGTATGGGATTCACTACTCAAGCTTCCTTGGAGGATGCAGGTCCATCCCTGCTTCGTTTCTGACCTGGTATCAGTGGGAGAACAATGCTTTGTTATAGAACCCAGGTGGCTCCTTGGGCAAGGGTCTCTGTTTTTAGACTAAAACTGATCATACTTTTTTTTTGATGGTTCTTTCTCAAGGAGAGTTAGAGGCAAGGCCTGAAAGTTTTGCTGTGACATTTTAGGTCTCTATCCAGAACATTTATGGGCAATTTGCACTTTCCCTAAAACATTCAACTGTCTGCAGGGATAACACAAAATTAACACAACCATTTCTCCAAAGGTACCTCTGGGTCAATACAGCTGTCCTCTCAAAGCCCAGGTGGTTGAGGTACCCGTCTGGCTTCAGAAAAGCTTATTAAAATAGATTCTTGGTCTTCATATATGGAGATTCTAGTTTGATAAGTTTTCTGTGGGACTCAGGAATATGCATTTTTTAAAGTACCTCAGGTGTCTTTAAAGCCAGCCAAATTTGAAGAAAGCAAGTTTATGATCATTGTCATACAGAGCAAGTTTCATAAATATGCCATTTCAGAAGACCCTCTTTGGGGATTTTTTTTATTATAAATGATCAGACTGCAATCAAATTAAATTCAAAGCTCTTTCTTCTGCAAAATAGAGCATTTTTTAGTTTGAGCTTTGAATTGGTTTTGAGGATGGATGCTTTTGTACTCCTTATCAAAATTTAAAATTTTCTAAGACTCTGACTCTAAATTTCTTGTGCTTTTTCTCTTTCTACTTTCTTTTAATTCTTTCAAGAAAGAATTTTTCCTTCAAGAAAAAAGTCTTCTAATCACCTGGACTAAGAAAGGTAGCTCAGATTTGAGATGAAAATATTCCTTTCGTGTCTTAAATCATGTTCTTAGATGTATGGCATTATAAAAAATATCTGATTTAAACATCAGTGTGATATAAATGTTATTTTTCATATTGTGACTTTTAAAAAATCTGTCACACTTCAGGAATTTATCCTGGTTTTATCTAGTTAAATTTAATGGAGTTTGAAAGGTAGAGAATACAAACTTGATAATAAATAAATGGGAAAAAACTTTATAACAAAACTTTTATAACATTTAAAATAATGAAGTCTACATAAACTTTAAAACTTTGTTTTAAAAGCTACTGTAAAACGTTAAACAGTGATATTGTAAGACTAACAACTGTTTGGTTGAATATTTAAACATAAAAGTATTTTCTTTAGATTATTTCAATAAATAAATATGATCCATACATAGACAAAAATCTGGAGTGAGAATTTTAATATTTGTTCTGTCATAGACTTGTGGGATCTTGGAAAAGTCATTTCCTAAACTTCATTCATATAGTAAATACACATTTTGAGTTAATATCATGTAGGCCAAGCCCTGTGCTAGGCACATGAAACAGTTACTTTTTTTATGTGCAAAATATGAGGACATAAACAGCTTGTATTTGATGTTTTTTTCAGCTTTAGAACAATGCATGTCGGAAAAAATTCACCCTGTCTTTTCATAAGAATTAACAAGGCAGCTTGGATTTTCTCTGGAGAGCTCAATTGCAATCAGATGTTTGAGAAAAGATGTGAAAGAAAGCAATAACTCCCTCAGAATTGCTAACAGTCCTCTGATGATTGCAATGAAAATGAGTCAAATGGCATTTGGAGCTTGAGGGAGAGGTTTACAGAGGAAGGTGCCCCCCAGGGCTCGCTCTCATGCACAGTAGCAAACCGCTAAGAGTTGTCACAGCAACAAGAGCAGAGTGGCAGCTGCCACCACAGCACAGAATACGCAGTATACGTGGGTGCCCGGAGAAGCGGAGACAGAGTGAGAGAAGGCTCACATTCACACAAAGGGGCCTTCTGTAAAGTCGGCAGGCTGTGCCAGTGGGATCCTCCTCTTTGCTTGATTCCCAGGGCCTCCAGAAAGGACCCCCTTCCCCCAGGGTGGATGTCTGTTTCTCAGCAGCAGCCACTTCTCCAGATGTACTTTTCAGGGCTCAAGTGACTGTTCCTCCAGGGCTAACCGCAACTCAGCAAGGTGACACAATGTCAGAGCATCCTCTGCTCCTCACCTGAGGGGGGTACCCAGGGCTCTCTTACTGAAGAGAGAGGCCCTATCTTTACAGTGGAATCTGAGACATTCCACAAGGAACTGGATGCCGCATTTTTATGAGTATTTTTTGTGAGTATTTTTATGAGTATTTTATGTGCGGTAATCAGTGCCTGAGCTTCATCAGTGCTACAGCCGTGCAGTTTATGAAGGGTGCATATCTAACCCCTGGGTGAGGTACTCCACTCACACTGGAGCTAACAGTAGGAGGATTATAGTGAGGGGAATGCACATAGATTTCAAAGATTGGAGCCACTATCATTTAACAAGAGACAGACAAGAAGGAATAAAGGAAGTAGACACAGCATTTGAAGGGAGATTATCCCAGCAGAGGGAATGGCAAGTGCAAAGGCCCTGAGGCAGGACCAGACTTGATCAAAGAACAGAAAGGCTACCAATGTGGACAGAGCTAGTGAGCATGGAGGAGCCAGACACAGGATAAAAGTGTGCGGGAGCGGATGAGTCTTGGTAATGGGGATGCAGTGAAGTGGACACATTTATGATAGTTATACACAGAGAATATTGATGGATTGATTATAGTTGGTGAGGGAAAGAGGAAAGATTCCCAGTACCCACGTTAGTGACTTGATCTCCTGAGTAGATGGTAGTAAAATTTAATGATAGAAGTAAAAATGACTAAGGGATTGTGAACCAAGATTCTGAACTATTATGATAAAAATTACTGAATAAATGTGTGGAAGATAAAGGCTTGAAATAGTTATACTTATGAATAAGAAATTAGAAATAACAGGTATGCTATTTCAGTGATATAGAACAAGGGTGGCTTTGATAACAGAAAAACACACTATCGATTGTGCATCAGGAAAAATAATAAGCCAGATTCCTGCCTTGTATCACATACAAATTAACTTCAGATGAATTAATAATTTTAACAAATGGTGTTGGGGCGACTAGATATCTGTATAAAAAAGGAAATCTCAATCCTTACCTCATGCCAATCTAAACAATTAACTTAAAATGATCCTAAATATAGCATCTCACACTATTAAATATTTAGAAGAAAACATAAAATAAAATCTGTGTGACCTTGAGTTAGACAAAGATTTCTTCAACCTGGCATGAAAGCCAAAATTGAAAAATTGATAAAATGTCTTCATCAAAATTAAAATCTTTGCTAGTTGAAAGACATAGTTAATAAAATGAAAAGACTGCCCATAAATTGGAAGAAAATATTTGCAAAACATCTTTCTGACTGATGACTTGTATCCTGAATACGTAAAGAGTATGTATAACTTCAGAAGAAGAACAACCCAATGTTTTGAAAAAGGGAAAAATTTAAATAAAAACTTCACCTGTGAATGGCAAATATAAGCACATGAAGAGGTGCTTTTCATTACTAGTAATTATGTAAATTCAAATTCAAACCACAATGCAGATCACTGCACACCATTTGCACGGCTAAAATTGAAAATCCTGACAATATCCATTTGCTCTGGAGAATGTGGAACAACTGGAATTTCTGTTGGGAAATGCAAAATGGCACAGCCATTTGGAAGACAGAACAGCAGTACTTAACAAAATTAAACATACACTACCTTACAACCCAGTAATCTCACTTTTAGATATTTCCCCAAGGCAAAGACTCTATGTCCATACAAAAACTCTTAAACAGGCATAAAAACATTAGGCATGATAACTCTGAACTGGAGGCAATTTAAACATCCATTAACTTGTAGATGGATAAATAAGCTGTGGGTTATCCACACTGTAGAACACTATACAGCAATAAAACGATTACCGATGGACACACAGTATTTGAAGACAGAGGCGTCTCAAACATACACGTGAAAGAGGACAAACACAAAAGATTGCATCCTCTGACTCCATTAATGTAAAATTCTAGAGAAGGCAAAGCTACAGTGACAGAAAGGAGATAGCCAGGTGCCTGGGATCCATGGTGAGGAGAGGTCACCAAATCGTGAGGTGATAGAAGAAAACATTTTAGGGTGCTGCACCTTTTCAGTATCTTGGGTTTTGTGGAGGTGAGTGACTGTTGCCAACAGTAAATGCATCCAACTGTATGCTTAAAATGAGTGATGTTTATTATATGTAAATTATACATCCATAAAGCTAAAAAGTAGCTAAAACACTCAAAACGGTCGGAGAAAATTTAGGGGATTCTATAACCTCAGGATGAGGGACAACTTAGAGAATAAAAGGGCAACAGGCAGACAGATGTGGCCATGTAAACATTTTAAAGATGTACTACAGTTTGGGGTTCAGGAAATTGTAAACTACAAAAGAATATTTGCAAAGGGTACATTTCTCTAATGAGCAATAAGACCTCGTAAATCATTTTACGTGAAAAAGGCAAGCCTGATAGAAAAATAGCAAGAGTGTACAAAGACTAGAGAGGAAAGAAGGCTCGAATAGTCCACGAATGTGGGAAACAATGCCCGATCTTACCTGTGAGGGGAATGAATATTGGACTACAATGAGACCAGGTTTGTCCATGAGACCAGCAAAAGTTAAAAAGAGCAATTATGGCATCACTGGAGAGAATGTTGGGAAACTGGCCCTTTCATAACTGTGCCACCGTGAATCCCTAAAATCTCCCAGGAAATGCATATGGAAATGTTTGTTAAAATTAGAAGGCCCTTTATCTTCCAATCTAGCCATCTCACTTTTAGGCTTCCAGCTTGTGGAAATAAAAATGCTAATACATGAGGATAGATGGGCAACACTAGGGATTGAAGATTGCTGGAAGTTGAAAAGTGAAAAATCTGGAACTATTTGAGTGAGGAAATGGTTGAATAAATTGTGATACTTCTCTACTGTGGATTATCATAGAGGTATGTAAAAATAAGTTAGATGTATTAATTAGCTGTGATGTCCAGGATGTTTTATAAATCAGAAAACCAAGTAGGATAATACAATTTTAGTCATGTAAAAATTACCCAAGAAAACCGACATCAGTTGATCTATCATGTCTGCGCTCTCCCAGTTTTGTGAAAGGATATGATCACATTGTTAACGTTCGTAAGCTGGGAGGTGGAAATGAGGCTGGGAAAAGATCATTAAGGTTTTCTTTACATATCTTTGCATGTCTTTCCCTTTGCAATTACATCGCTGGGTCCAATGAAGAAGTAGAGCTTTTGTAAAATCATAAGTTAAAAAGTAATAAAGAAAAATCTTTAAAAAAACATAGCATATTCTTTAATTTTAAAATACCACATATTGGGAGATGACTATGGATTTGAATAAGTTTTGCAGAAAAACAGAGCATCACCGCAGTAAATACGCACACTGATGGTAAGGCGGATCTCTATTTCATAACTATTATAAATGTGAAAATAAAATGTAGCTTAGTGTGACGGGAAGGCCTTTCTCAGGGAAAAAAACCTAGGCCTATCCCCTTTATCTATCTCTATTCCCTTTTCTGGGGAGGATGAATCTGTTAACTACCTTTTATTTCCTTAAAGGAGACACATGCACACACACACAGAGAGACACCATCCTCAGCTTGTTGGCTTTTTTTAGCCTTGAGAACAATGTTAAATGTGGGTGTGGTGATGCAAATTTGGAGGCTCCAGACACAGATACATTTCTTTGGTTAAGAAAATGAAAGTAAATTGAACTGCAATAAATAGTTTAGTGTGAATGCCCTTATAAAATAACTTTTTTTCCTTCTGGGTAGATGCCTAGTAATGGGATTGCAGGATCAAATAGGAAGTCTAATTTGAGTCCTTTGAGGATCCTCCATACTTCCTTCCAGAAGTGTTGTATTAGCTTGCAGTCCCACCAGCAGTGTAAAACTGTTCCCTTCTCTGCATATCCATGCCAGCAGGAATGGATTAACAAACTGTGGTATATGTATACTATGGAATACTATTCAGCCATTAAAATGATGGAGATTTTACATCTTTTGTATTAACCTGGATGGAGATGAAACACATTCTTCTTAGTAAAGCATCACAAGAGTGGAGAAGCAAGAATCCAATGTACTCAATTGTAATATAAAGGCAGTAGATGAGCTAATACAAGGTAGGGGATGGCGGAATGAGGAAGAAGAGAGAGGGAAGGAGAGAGGGAGATGGAGGTCACGGTGTATGGCACACCTATTGGGGTGGGGCACCATTATAAGAGGCCCTCATCCAATCCCAAACAATAAGAAAAAGAAAATGAAAGTAATGGAAGAGAGAGACCAGTCAGGGAAGGAGGAGGAGAGATTGAAGAATCGAAAGGCTGATGAAATTGGAAAGGAGTGGGGACAAAAACTGTCCTGGTAAGAGATGTCCAATGAAGATTACTTACGTTGAAGTAAAAAAAATGCTGCTTTTTCACATATGCACCCACATCCATGTCTCCAGTAAAGCCCACGTGGCTCACTAAGTGATTTGCTTCTTTGGAAATGAGTCTTGTTTGAAGACAACAGGGTGAAATCTGAGACTGGCCCTGGAAGCGGGACACATCCAGGGTATGTGAGACATCAGGAGACTGGCCATCCAGACTGCACACATTAATTTTTCTTATTGAGGTAACGGGAACTTTCAGAGACTTTCTGAATCCTTAGTCTCTCTATAAAGGCATACAAATTTAATGCACAGATAATTAACACCTGAAGAATTATATGTAGAATTTAAATTGTGGATTAAGACAGGAGGTGGGAGGAAGAAATTATAGGCCCTAGAATACAGTAATCAATCTTGGCTCCCAAATTGAACTTCAAAAGCTGGAAATGTAATGGAGTAATTCAAAAAGTTTCCATTTCCACTGATATAGCTCATTTAATGAGGCAATGACCACAGCTTCTACACAAAACCAAGAAGAAGACAGACCACATCTCATTTGCCAGAATACAAAAAAGAAGAAAATGGTTTGGGGCTATTTTATACTAGTCTTTTTATCTATAAATAGAAACATAATCTCTTTCCATTTAAAGTTATTAAAATAAAAAATATAAAATATGGTATTATTAAATGCACACACACTCCTTCTACAGACATTAGTTAAGTGCTTACTAAGGTATCAGAAAAAAAATTCAAGATCAGAAATAAGAGTTTAGATGAGAAGAAAAGTTGTCAGTGTGGATTATTACAACTAAAGGGTAAAATTACTTATCCTTATTCATTCTCCATGCACCAATGAATAAAAATTATTGTATTTATGAAAAGCTAATTATTTACACTTTCATTTGTTATTTCCTTAGGGTAGAGGTGAAGGTGTGAAAGGAATATATTATAAAATGATTAATGTTTAGAGATGCTTCAACTGTCAAATGACTTTATTGTGTGTATTTCACCCTGCTTTATTGCCTTTTAAATTGAGTTTGCAGTTCATTAAAAACAAACAAAATCATACAATGTTTTTTATCACATTTTATTTTCTTAAGCTTGCAACATTTTAATATGTTCAATTGTGCAGATATATTGTCAGATTGAAAAATAATTGTGAGGCAAACACATGTGGAATCGGCTCTCAGATCAGAAATAGAATATAGTGGGCACCCGAAGACCCCCGGACACCTTCCCTTTCCCCTCCCATCCTAGCCCACTTCCTCCTCCATGAGTAACACCATACTAACTTTTAGGGTCTGTTTTTTTCCTACTTTTTCATGCCAACATACCACCTGAATAACTATTCTTAAAGGAGATAACTTTATCTAGAACTTAATATTAATCAAATAATAGAGCAATTGTTTTTAGTTTCCTGCATGTTTAGCCTATTACTACATTCCTCAACATCAATCCCTATTGTAGGGTATGGATATACAACATGTATGTTTTTGTCACGTAGTATCCCATGGTATGGATATACTCCAGATTATCTATTCTAAGTGGACACAAATTATTTCTAGATTTTATTCAAAACCAAGCAGTTGTGAGTATTCTTTTGAGTCCCTCCTCCGCACATGAAATTCTGGGTCCAAGGTAAGCACATCTTCAGTTTCATGGGAAATGCCACCCTGTTTCCCAAAGTTGTTTTACATACTTCTGCTAGCAATGTTTAAGACTTCTGATTGCTATTTCAGCAACATTTAGTTTTTTCAGATGCTCTAATTTTTAACCAGTCTATGTAATAGTATCTAATTGTTTTTTTTAATTTGCATTTCCCTGGTTCCCAAGGGACTGAATTGCTTTCCATAGATTTTCTTTCTTATTCAAGTCTTTGACTCATCCTCCTAATGGATTGATTTGTTTCCGTCTTTTTCTTATTGATTTTTATAATTAAATTTTTAATTTTGGGATTATTATAGATTTACATGCAGTTGAAAGAAATTTTGCAGAAGGATCCCATGCACCCTTTAACTGGTTTCCTTCAGTGGTAACATCCTCCATAATGATCGTGTGACATCACAGCTAGAAAGTGACATTGCTAATCTAATGATATTATGTAGATTCTCCATTCAGTGTGTGTCTGTGCATGTGTGTGTGAGTTTAGTTCTAAGCAATTTTAGCATTTGTGCAAGTTTGTGTGTTCACCACTGCAGTGAAGATTCTGAACACTCACATCGTCACTGCAACACCCTCCCCACTGTTGCTCTGTTATAAACACAGCCTTCCCACTCGCCATCTTCGCTTCCTCTGAAAACCACTAATATATTCTCCATCTCTATAATTTTATTATTTTATGAATGTTATAGAAGTGGAACCTACACAAAACCTTTTGGGACAGGCTTTTCTTTACTTAGCCTGTTTTTCTGGAAGGTCATCAAAGTTGTTACTGATCATTTTCTTTTCTGATGTAAATGTATCCCCACACCTATGGCATTTCTTTCTGAATGTTCTTTTCTGTGATTTACCAATATCTATTTTTTTCTAGTACTATCACTAGGAGCTTGGGATATAGTGAGCACATTTTTCCTTTTTTTGTTTTTTTGCCTACATCAAAACGCTTTGAGATATTGTCACATGTGTGTATATCACTTTCTGTTAGGAACGAGGAAGAATGAGATTCTGATTTGGATTTAATGAATCTGCCTTCGGGTGAGGTCGCTCAAGTATTCTTTTGGAATTAAACTTAAAATAATAACTCACTGAAAAATCCTCAAAATGGGATAAGACTGCCTGGTTAAAATAAATGCTATTCTAAAACATGTTTGTTTTAAAACTTTCTACTTTTTCCTCAAATATTTCAGTTTCCTCAAATACACAGTTCCTTAAACTATAGGTTTTAATTCATTACCTTCTATAAACACAGTTTTCATAATTATTTTCATTTTCATCTTGTTATCTTAGGATACTTATGAGTAAAACAGTACTAGGGGTAAGCATTTATTGATTAAAATAAAATTCTCTGGCTCTTGAGGTTTGCCTGAAGGGTAAAAGAAGTATCATTTTGCCTTGGCTTTATTCTTTAGTTCATGAAGCCACTTCTAACTTGTTTTCTAGGCTCTAGAATAAGTGCAATGCCTGACATTCCATTAAGGTTTGTTGATAGAGTGTCTAAAATGTTTAGATTGTTTGTTTATTGCTTAATTAGAAACTGGAGTTGCAAAAACAAAGGCTGCATTAGTGTAATTTCTGTTTCTTGCTATTGACAGATTAACATACATCTTTAGATCTTTAAAACCAATGATTAGAAATGAAAATGAAACAGAAGGGGAGAGCACAAAAAGTCCTCTAAAGCAAAGATACTCACCTGTGAAACTCCCCGAGGACAGAAGTACACCATTCTTTACTCGCCTCCTCATTTAAAAATCTAATTTCCCTTTTATCATATAAGTTTCTACACACACATAAATATACCATTAGTCACAGGATACTTGAAGGTACCTTGTAACATTAGGTAGAGAATTAGGGCTAGAATTTCTTTGATGCCTTCTAATTAGCTAATAGCCGTGTCAGGTAGTTCATGGACTACAGGAGTTTGAAGGCACCCTGGGGATCATCTTCTCAATCCCCTTAATGGAAAAAATGAGAAAAAAAAAATCAAGGAAAGGTTGTTGATTTACCCAAGGATACTCCACTTGGCTGTAGCAGAACCAAGTTCAGATCTCAGATCAATTAAGCCATGTTGGGGTTGTTCTAATTGACCCGTATCAGCCAAGGTTAACCTAGAAATTGCTTTAGTTACTCATTCAGCCAATTTGTATTGCTGACCCGCTCTGCAGCAGATTATGCACTGTGAGCATTGTATGTGCAGGTGTGATATAGCAAGACCTCGCTCGCTCGCTGTGGAGCTTGCCAGGAGACAAATAACAAAATGCATAACCGCAGGAGTGGAATGAGGTGCTACTCCAGAGATGTGGACACCCTGCTGAGAAACCACCGAGGATACTCACTGTGAGACTCATGCGTTTATTGTGACGCATTTGTCATGTCTCTCCAAGTCACTGAACATACCTCTCAAGGCAGCTGTGGTGGGGGTGACATGCCACATAACTACTCCCTCTGGAATTAACAGAAGTGACCTGACGGTCTAAGGTATTTCTGCTTCCATTGTAGTGCGAAGACTTGTGAGCTAGCAATAACTTTTAGTTTTATTGTTTAAGAAGCACTGAAATAACTGTTCTCTAAAAATAAGCCTTGATATGTATCCAGAGATGCAGAACTATTTGGATGTTTGACAAGAAAAGAATTAGAGGGAAATATATTTTATCTTCAGAGGGTGGCAAGCCCTGGGCTCTCACATGTGTCTGGGAACAGTTTTCTCAATTTGCCTTCCCGGCAGGTAACGTTCCACATCTCTAACTTGTCTGGGAAGTTTGGCCAGCGCTCACTGGAAAGAACCAAGGCCCTGCCTGATTAGCCTCCTTCCTTCCCATCTCCTCTTCCTCACTAACAAATGCAAACAGATGGGATCAAACACACTTTGCATCTGGTTTTTAACGTGTCCAGACATCAAATTGCAAAACATTCATTCCTAGACTTCTGCTTTTCTTCATTTTAGTTTTCATTTATGGCCATGTTTAGAGCCCCGAGTCAGATTCCTTCATCCCACCTCTGATTTCAGCTGGAACTGTGGTGGACAGTTCCTGGGCACCTTGAGGGCAACCACCTCAAAGGATGACTGTGCCTCTTTTTATAGCCAGAAGCCTCCACAGCATGCTTGCAGGCAGCCAAGATGTGCAAGATATTTATTTATTTTGGGGGAGACAAAGTCTCATTATGTCACCCTCAGTAGAGTGCTATGGCGTTACAGCTCACAGCAACCTCAAATTCTTGGGCTTAAGCAATTCTCTTGCCTCAGCCTCCCAAGTAGCTGGGACTACAGG
>NW_003852409.1:6307398-6332912 GCF_000181295.1 Otolemur garnettii
CTCCCTCCACCCATTCCCCCCTTCTCCCTCACCCCCATATTCTTAGGCTATTTGGTTATAGCTTTCATATAAAAGGTATAAATTTGTTTCATAATAAGGGTGTGTACATTGGATACTTTTTCCTCCATTCTTGTGATACTTTGCTCAGAAGAACATTCTCCAGCTCTATCCATGTGAACATGAAGGATGTAAAGTCTCCATCCTTCTTAATGGCTGCATAGTATTCCATAGTGTACATATACCACAGTTTGTTGATCCATTTGTGGATCAATGGGCGCTTGGGCTTCTTCCATGACCTATCTTAGAAATTTCTTAATTATGCCTTGCTTAAAATTGAAGTAACTGTCTCCAAACGGTGAGGCCAGCAGGGTGGGTATTTAATCCACCTTCCTTTCCAAGTCTCAGGCTTCATCAGATAAGAACAAAAGGAGTAATGGCTGAAAACATGTTCTCCATTAAGTTATGTTAAAAGGATTATGTTCAAAAGGGTTATGTTAGATAAAGTGATATCAATTAAACCATAGATTACTAGGGAGGAGCTACTCACAAAGTAGTCACAAGATGTTTATTCATGAGATGGATTATGGATTGTAATGAATATTAATGAAGCCATTGACCTACCGCATGCATGTGCAGAGGGATTGTAATGAATATTAATGAGGGACAGTGCACATGTGCATAGCTAACTATATAAACCAAGAGTAAAGAAATCAACTTGCCATTCGCCATGAGAGAGTGGCGGTCCCTGGCTATTTAGACCAGGAATTAATAAAAAAGTTGTCACATGCCTGAGAGAGCTGTGAACCCCATTATTTAAATATATAATTTCAATATGCAGGTATATGCTCTGCAGCACTGCTTCTCTGTGAGACCACAAGGGCAACAATCATCATTGTTTTGATAGTAGGGTACGGTTGTTCCAAGATTAAGCCAGGACATGGCATGTACTCTCTGTAAAATCATTTAAAATAGTTTTACACCCCAGTTTGATAACAGAGAATGGCATTAAATCATTCAGTGTCCCAGTGACTGGGACAAATGAGCAGGGCAAGGAGAGCGAGAAAACTGCAACTGAAACATTGTTTTCTGCACTAACTTTTTCTCTTCCAGTGGACTCTATCAGAGGGCATGAGAGACGTGACGTCTGCAATAGGTCCACTTGCATTACTGCTTCAAGTTTATTGTTTCCAACTGTTTATATACAAGCCATACCTTAGGTGAGGCCTTATTTTATTCTTTCCTTAGCTGTGAAGTAACACATGCTCACCGTGGAATATGCAGAGCAGCCAGCCAGAAAGCCACAAAGAACAAGGTGACGATCTTGCATAATTTCACATCCCAGAATTAACCACTGTTAATATTTTACTGAATGCCCTTTCAGTTTTGAGAATGAATTAAAGGGAAATAGTGAAGGTGGGGAGGAGAGACAAGGAAGAGGTTTTATTTCTAGTTTTATGTCCCATTTGTCTCATGCAATAGTATTTTATAACTTCATTAAGAAAACAGTTTTACTAATATCCTTATAAAAGCACACAATTTATTCCTAGTATTAAATTTTATAATATTTCATTATTATAATAACATTGGGACAAATGTATTTAGTATACATGTGCATATATATATGTGTGTAAATAAAAATAGCCCTGGAAAAGGATAAATTGGTAAAAAGGCATGTGCATATATAGCGGTCTTGATGCTTATTATCAAATCACTAGTATGTTCCACAATTTACATTTTCTTTTCTTTCTTTCCTTTTTTTTTGAGACAGAGTCTCACTATGTTGCCCTTGGTAGAGTGCTGTGGCGTCACAGCTCACAGCAACCTCAAACTCTTGGGTTTAAGTGATCCTCTTGCCTCAGCCTTCCAAGTAGCTGAGACTACAGGTGCCCACCACAACACCCGGCTACTTTCTTGTAGTTGTCATTGTTGTTTAACAGGCCTGGGCTGGATTCAAACCTGCCAGCTCTGTTGTATGTGGCTAGTGCCCTTAGCCACTGAGCTACAGGCACCAAGCCCAATTTACATTTTCTTACAGGGCTGGATTCATAGATGTGTGATGTAGAGGTGCACGGGGGCTCATGCTTAGAAGGGTCTCATACTCGGTTTAATGTTCCTTTCTGCTGCCATCTTGAAATTATTTATAATTTTTGAAAAAGAGGCTCCCCATTTTCGTTGTGCACTGAACCCTACAATTTATGTAGCTGGTCCTGCTTCCATGTGAAAACCAGAAGAAAACAAAATCACATTAAGAGTATTTTGTAATGGGAGATAGAGAAACGTATGTGAAAGCAATGAAATGAAAAGCTTGTTTTTCAAATGTCTTTTTTTAAAATTATTTATTTCTCATTGGGTAAACCTAGTTTTTTTTTTTTTTTTTCACATATTCCATGGGAAAGATCAAACTATTTTAGCTATGTGGCTTATTCAAGGCCTGTGGGCAGTGTGTCTGACCAGATAAAATTCAGTCTTGCCTTGGCTGGGTGCATTGATGTGGGACTATGCTACTAGTTTAAATGGTAGGGTAGCACCAATGGTTCCTGTGGTAACAGTCAATTAACTTTTGTTAGATGGGAAATAATATCCATATCCATATGAATTACTGTCATAAAACATAAAACTGAGGGTGGCAAATTGAAAGCAGCAATAAGAACAACAAAAAGAATTGTGGGGAGATTCTTGTCAAAACAGCATGCCCATAATAACAAATTGAGAAATTTCTACATATCTACATACCTGCCTTCAACTACATCCATAGTAACATATTTTTATAGTTACTATTTTGAATATACTAATACTTTAAGAGTACTTTTGGCAAGTCTTACTCATCTTTTTTTTTTTTTTTTTTTTTTTTCTGAGACAGAATCTCAAGCTGTCGCCCTGGGTAGAGTGCTGTGGCATTACAACTCATAGCACTCCCCCCCTCCAAACTCTTGGGCTTAAGAGCTTAAGCGATTCTCTTGCCTCAGCTTCCCAAGTAGGTGGGACTATAGGCACCTGCCACAATGCCTGGCTACTTTTTGTTGTGGTTGTAATTGTTTTTTTAGCAGGCCTGGCCATGTTCAAACCTGCCAGCCCCATGTATGTGGCTGGCACCCTACCCACTGAGCTGCGGGTGCCACCAAGTTTTATTCACCTTTAAACTATGATATAATTTGTCTGTTTTATCCAAAACTCTTTGACCTATTTTCCTAATTTTACTTTAGCCAGTTGTGCCTGCTCTGATTATTGAAAATATTTCTGAATTTTAATAATTTATGTGGAATGCAAATGATTTAATTTTTACTTACCAATTTAGTTTAATTGGTTATTAGTTTTCTACAATGATTTAACATTCTCTCACCAATCATGCCCTCTGCAATGCTGGTTACATAGCAGTTGATTTTTTGGTTGGCATTTTTTCCTTCTTATTTTTTTTTAATGTATCTTTATAGGGAAGTATTGTCTTGACTTTATATTGAAAATTCTGAACTCAACCCAAATTATAATCTTAAAATAAAGGTGCGTAATGTAGTGGTTAATGGATTTATGCTTGGTCCTCGTGTGCTAAATGCTTTTTTGTTGTGAGGGTTACCATGTGTTTGGGCAAAGACAACCTCACTGAGGAAGGGATGAGGGCATGCTGGCAGGTGTAACATGTCTGTCTACTCTACTGATCAATATAAGCCCACCATTATTTTCTCCCACGAATCTGCAGAGACTACATATGCTTTTTAGTGTGGATACAAATCTTACAACACAAAAACATCAAATATCGATGCTGTCTGATTTTGGAGTGGCAATGATTGCTTCATGTAAAAACTACCTAAATGTAAAAGAAATACAAAATAAAAAATACTTAGTAAAATCTGGCCCAATGTAAGGTTTGCCTGGCCATTTGAAAATGAATTTGAATATTTTTAACTAAAATAACTTAGAAAATGGCAATTTATCAACTTGACAAAAATCAACGTAAGCACTATGTGCTGAGAAAACGTCAACCAAAGTTTTTGAGGATAATGGACATAGAAAATGGACAAACTCTAAAGAAATGCTAATCAAACCAAGAAAGCAGTTATGACTAAAATGCATTTAAAATTATTTAGAAATTCAAAGCAAATAGGAACTTACTAAACTTTTTAAAATGGGAAAATGTTTAAATCATAGAAGTCAATGCACAACTATGTCATGTTTTTTCAAAATTACAATTATATGAAAACCAGTGATTGGGAAAATGTATTTTTAAGCAACTCAACTTTTCGTCCAATTTTGTTTTAACCGATCCATTTGCAGTCATTGAACAAAAGCAGAAGGCTTGAAATTAGAGAATGGTGGTGATAATGTATTTTTAAATTTTCTAGAGTATTAAAACCCTTAGCATTCAACTACTTGAGTTTTTCTTTTTTGTCTTTTGAGGGAATGTCTCAATTTTCCTCTATTATAAACCTTCCTTTTAGTCACCCTGCTTATCGGTATTGTAATTGGGCTGGCTTGCCTATTCCCTTTTGCTTTTTGCTTTTGCAATTCTTCCTAGAAAGTCTATGTATTATCTGGGCCACATTATTTGTGGTGATACATACAGACTATATTACAGATACAGTCTTTTCATAGTTACAGAACTTGAGTGTAGTCCATATCATTCCGTCTTGGTACAATATATTTTTCTCTGTGCCCTGTAGCTTTAGTATTGTCTTTTTAGAATTTTAAAAAGTACTGTGTCAAAGTAAATGTATCTTCCCTTATAATTGCAAAAGAATCACATATATTTTTCAAATTTCTTAAGCTTATGTTATTTTAAAATACAATCATCTCTTGGAATCTTTAAATCAACTCTAGATTACTTATAATACCTAAGAAATGTAAATAGCTGTTGTATCACTTTTAGACTTTTTATTGTTGTGCATTGCTGTGTTTTTATTCCTTACTGGGGTTTGTTGGGCATATTTTCAATGGGCAGCTAGTTGAACTCACGGATGCTGAACCTGAGGACATGGAGGGGCCAACTGTGTTTTCAGAATTCAGGATTGAGTTTCCAGAAGATGGTTTACCTGTACCTTTCTCTATTCCTGTCATTAGGTCGTGTACCACTAAAAAAATCTAGATGATACATGTAAAACAAATATGAAAAGACTCTAACAGGCATAGAGAAGAAAGCAGACTAGTGATATTGAGACCTAGAGAACAAAGGAGTGGTGGATTCCCTGGGCTTTATGTTTGGTTCATATACCCTAGGCTTGGAGCTGAAGAAACCAGCAACCCAGGAATGACAAAGAGTGCAGATGAAAGAAAAAGGTGCTGATAAGAGCTTGTTCTCTCCAGGCAGAGAACAAGAGGCAGCTGAGCAAGACAGAAAACTTTTAGATAATATTGTACTCCAGCTAAACAAGAATAAATGAACAAAAAAATCAGAAAAAAAATACTGAAGTATCTCTACTCCTACCAACAAGGAGAGCCTCAACTTACACCCTTATGCCCTTAAATCGCCCTGCCAGGTATGTCAGAAAAGACCAAACAGGGAATCTAGTGTTTTATCCCATTAGGGTGAAACATATGGTGGCCCTGCCCCTCCATCCTTGCCTGGCAGCTATAAAGGGCCCCTCTCACACCCTGGTGTCAAGTGAGGTCTGACAAACAGTCATGACTTTACTATTGCCCAGCAGTAATGAAGTCACTGTGTGTCACTGAAGGTCACCAGGGAGCTAGAACGCCCACCACTGCACAGCTAGGCAGAGAGACTGTCAACAGAAGCCAATGGGGAATCAGGATTTGTAATTCCACCAGCAGTACCAGGTCAGAGCCCATCCCCCCTTCCTCTACTCCAGCGGGGCCCAAGGAAACCCGCTAAAACAGAAGGTTAGAATAAGATCTAGAGTCCCCCAACACAAAATAACAATGTCTAGGTTTTAATCAAAAGTCACTCATCATACAAAGGACCAAGAAGATACCAAAATAAATAAGAAAAGATAATCCGTAGATGCCCATGTGGAGTGACAGAGATGGCGGAGTTATTTGTAAAGATTTTAAAGTAACCACAGTAAAAATTCTTCTGCAAGCAATAATAAACGCAATTGAAACAAATGAAAAATATAGAAAGCTTCAGCAAAGATAGAGTCTCAGCCATGAAATAGAAGACCTAATGAAAAACCAAATGGAAAATTTAGAACTGAAGAATGCAAACACCAAAATAAAAAGCTCAATGGAGGTGCTCAACAGCAGAACAGAGAGGGCAGAGGGCAGGATTGATGAGTTGGAAGACAGAACAATAGAAGCTGTTCAATATTAACAAGAGAGAGAAAAACACACATAATAAAAAATAACAGCCTTAGACTTGTGGGACTATCATAAGGGTTTTTAACATTTTTGTTGTCAGAGTTACAGCAAAAGAGGAAAACAAAGATGAGTAGGACTGAAAAACTATTCAAAGAAATAATGGCTGGAAACTTCCCAAAACTGGACAAGAGACATTCATCTATAGATTCAAAAAGCTGAGAAAATGATATTAGGATGACTGTAAAGAAGTCATACCTAAGACAACTGTGTGTCTTTCAATTATTAAATTGAAAACTAAAAACAGAGAAAAACATCTTGATATCCAGAGTCATGTCTCTATGAAGATTAAATATTTGGCAATTGGTTTATAATCTTAGTCAAGGTATAAATGAAAGGGCGTAATTCAGAAAGTCATAATGGGAAGAGTAATTCCTTAGATGATTAAAATATTGGTTCTGATTTTTTAAAATGACTTTTGGTCATGTAAATCCTTTGCCTTCTGAGAACAACTGAAGGGCAGGGCAAAGGTAGTTGACCCCTTTACAATAAAAGATTGGTTGTGACTTGATTAACCAATTATTTCTGAGGTGGATTTTTCTGTTTTACATGTGAATAATGTCATATATAAGACAAAAATGTTCTTTGGAGATGACAGACAATAATACGATACACTCACAAGTCTTTTGTTTGAGAAAAGGATTGACATTTATGTTCTCATCACTACTGATTCATTTGGTAGCAATAATTTAATTAGGTTGTAAGTGTCTCCAAGATGGTGACTCATTATTTAATTCTGTAGTGTAGAAGAGAATATATGAAACATAGTTGTACTCAATTAATGCTTGCAGGGAGCACATACGCATGGATAAGCACTGGAATAAATGGACTGTTTATGTAAATGAATACCCATTTGTCTGCAAAACAAAACTGAACCTTAATAAAATAAAGCCTTTTTTGTACTTTAGAAACTTGAGAAATGGTGTGCATATTTTATTGATTTGTTTTTCTAGGCATTTTGCTTTTCTAGACAATTCCTGGCATTCCATATAACCAATGTTTACACATTTACTTACATAGGTTTGAGAAACTACAGAAGCAGGCGTAAGTGAAAGAGGCACCTTATAATTTGTCAGTGAATATTGGCAGCTTACTTTTAATATTTAAATAGAAAATACATTAGCACATAATTATATAATTAGACTCTAGTCTAATTTTGAGATCTGAAACATCTGACTTAAGTAACTTTAACCACAATGTTAGTTAAATTTTTTATTATTTTATTATACAAGTTATACAATTTATTTGTTTTTCCTAGTTAACCACATAAATTGATTTCAAAAGTGTTCATACTTCTTAAAATTAAAAAAAATGTTTATTTTTTAATTATGTCAATAGATTTGTGGAGAACAAGTTGTTTTTTGGTACATGGATGAGTTGTAGTCCTGATGTCAGGGATTTCAGCATACTGTCATCCAGATTGTGTACATGGTACATAATAGGTAATTTTTCATCCCTTACCTGCTTCTACTCTCCTCACTTCTGAGTCTGCAATGACCATTATACCACACTGTGTGATGATGCACATCTGTCCCTTAGCTCCCACTTATAAGTGACAACGTGCAGTATTGTTTTTCCTTTCCTGAGACACTTCACTTAGGATAATGACCTCCAGTTCCATCCAAGTTACAGCAAAAGACAGACATTCTTTCATTCTTGATGGCTTAGTAGTATTCCACAGTCTGTGTGTGTGGTGTGCTGGTGTGTGTATCACATTTTCTTTATCCACTCATATGTTTGTGAGCATTTAGGTTGGATCCATCTCTTTGCAGTTGTGAATTGTGGTGTGATAAACATTTAAGGTGTCTTTTTTTGGTAAAATGACTTCATCTCATTTAGGTAATATTCACCAGTAGGATGGCTGGACCTTATGGTAGGTCTACTTTTACTTCTTTGAGGAATGTCCTTACTGCTTTCCGTAGTGACTATACTAGTTTACATTCCCACCAACAGTTTATAAGCATTCCCTTTTCCCACATCCATAAGGTATCTACCTTTTTTTGACTTTTTAATAATAGTCATTGCAACAGGGGTAAGGTGGTATCTCATTGTAGCTTTAATTTGCTCTTAATTTGATGATTAGTGATGTTTAATCATTTGTATCTTCTTTTGGAAATGTTTCTGTATTTTCCCCCTTTTAAATATTTTTTTCCTTGCTAATTTGTTTGGGTTTCATATAGATCCTGGATATTAGTCCATTTTTGGATAGCCCATTTTTGGATGTACAGTTTGCAAATATTTTCTCCCTTTCTATAGGGTGTCTATCTACTTTATAGATTATTTCTTTTGCTATGATGAAACTTTTTAGTTTAATTAAGTCTCATTTATTTACTTTTGTTTTTGTTGTATTTATTCTTGGAGTCTTAGTCATAAATTCTTTGCATAGGGCAGTGTCAAGAACAGTCTTTCCTGGGTTTCTTCAAGAACGTTTATGATTTTAGGTCTTACATTTAAGCCTGTCGTCCATTTTGAGTTAAATTTTATATATGGTGAGATATAAGGATATAGTTTTGTTCTTTGACATTTTTCTGTGCCATTTTTCCAACATAATATATTGAATAGGGCATCTTTCCCTAGTGTAGTTTTTTGTGTGTGTGCTTTGTTAAAGATAAGTTGGTTGTAGACATGGTTCATTTCCAGGTTCTCTATTTTGTCCCATTAATGTATTTGTCTACTTTTATAACAATACCATGTTGTATTTGTTACCATAGCCTTGTAGTATAGTTTGAAAGCAGGTATTATTAGGCCTCCAAATTTATTCTTTTTGCTTAGAAATATGTTCACTATTTGGGCACTTTTTCATTTTTTATGAAAGTTAGTATTGTTTTTCTAATTCTGTGATATAATGTTGGTGTTTAGTTGGGAATTGCATCAAATCTGAATTATTTTGTGCAGTATGGACATTTTAATAATACTGATTATTCTAGTCAATGAGCATGGGCTATTTCTCCATTTCCTGTGTTATCTGCAATTTCTTTCATCTGTGTTTTACAGTTCTCCATGTAGAGACTTTTAACCTCCATGGTCAAGTATGTTCTTATATATGTATTTTTGCAGCTATTGATTTGAATTTCATTTGGCTTTTATTAGCATATAGAAGTTCTACTGATTTGTATACATTAATTTAGTAACACAAGGCTTTACTGAATTCATTCAACAATTGCAGGAGTCTTTGGGAGGAGTCCTTGGGATTGTCTAGATATAAGATTATATCATTGGCAAATAAGCATAGTTTAACCTTCTTTTTTCTAATTTGGATGCCATTTATTTCTTTCTCTTGTCTGGTGGCTCTGGCTAGAATCTCTGATACTAATTTGAATAGAAGTCATGAAAGTATTGTAAAGATCACCTATATGGTCTGTCTAACAAGGGTATAAGTGAATTTTTCTAGAATTAGCATATAAATGTTTTAACACAATAACTAAGTAAATAGCACAAAGTCTATGTTAACCAGTTTGATGAAAATATTTCAAATTGTATATGAAAACACTACCTGTACCCCATGTTTGCATTAATGTACACAGATATCATTTAATAATAATAATAAAAAAAGAAGTCATGAAAGTGGGCATTCTTATCTTGTTCCAGTTCTTAGAGGCAATGATTTCTAATTTAACTCATTCTATATGATGGTGGTTGCCGGTTTGTCATATATGACTTTTATTACCTTAAGGATTGCTGCTTCTAGTTTGTTGAGGGTTTTTAACATGAAATGGTGCTGAGTTTTACCAAATGCTTTTTCTGCAACTTTTGAGATGATGATAGAGTTTTGGTTTTTAATTATGTTTATGTGATGAATCATATTTATTGATTTGCATGTTAAACTATCCTTTCATTTCTGGGATGAAAATCACTTGAATATGGTGATTTATGTTTTTGATGTGCTTTTGGATTTAGTTTGCAGGATTTTTTTGAGAAGTTTGGCATCTACATTTATCAGGAATATTTTTCTACAGTTTGCTTTTTTTATTGTTTCCTTTCCTGGGTGGTGCTGACTTCATGAGTTAGGGAAGAGTCTCTCCTTGATCTCTTGGGACAATTTTTGTAGGATAGGTTCCAATTCTTTTTTGTAGGTTTGGAAGAATTTGGCTGTGGATTATTCTGATCCAGGGCTTTTTTATTTTTCTAATTTGGATGCCATTTCTTTCTTTCTTATTATTATTACTGATTTAATTTCACTATTCCTTAGTGGTCTATTGAGGATTTCTGTTTCTTTCCTAATTCAATCTCAGGAGTTTGTGTGTTTCTAAAACTTCACTTATTTTATCTAGTTTTTCTAGTTTGAGAGCATAGTACTTGAGATGATCTTTTGTATTTCTGTGGCATCAATTGCAATGTCTCCTTTTTCATTTCTCATTGTGCTGATCTCAATCTTCCCTTTCTCTCTCTCTCTCTTTTTGTTAATCTATTATAGCGAGTGGTCTATCATTCATCTCATGACTTGTAGCAGTTTCTCCCTCAGCCAGTCTGTCTTGGCAATGTCTGTTTTGCAAAGATCTCCCAGGGGTGCATTGACTTCTTGTATCTGTCTAAATCTCTAGCAAGACCAGGGAAATTTTTCTTCATTATTACCTCAAATAGGTTTTCTAAGATTCTTGATTTGTATTCTTCTCTCTCAGGGTTATCTATGATTCTTATGTTTGGGCATTTTCATAATCTCATATTTCTCAGAGGTTTTATTCATTTCACTTGGTTTTTTACTTTTTTATTTTTGACAGACTGGATTAATTCAAAAGTCTTCAGACTATGAAATTTTACTCTATTTGGTCTAGTCTATTCTTTAAATCTTCCACTGTGCTTTTTATTTCTCTAAATAAAATTTTCATTTTCAGAAATGTTTAATTTTTAGAAAATATATCTGTCTCTTTGGTCTTTTTTTATTCATTTTTTTCAATTTCAGATTTTTATAAGGGCATAAATAATTAGGTTACATTGTTTGCATTTCTTAGGTAAAGTTCAAGTTGTAGTTGAGCCCTTCACCCAGGGGTGGACTGTATACCCTTACACTGTGCCCATTAGGTAAGAGCTTTACTAATTCCTCTCCCTTTTCCCTTCTTGCCTGTATCCCCTCTCCCCTCCCCCAACTTGAATTTAATTTTGTTTTTCTCTTATGTAGGGGTTTAGCTGTTTATCTGTTGGTTTTATATTAGTATTGGATACTTTGTACACTTGCTTTTCCATTCTTATGAAACTTTACTAAGAAGAATGCTCTTCAACTGTATCCAGGTTAATACAAAAGATCTAAAGTCTCCATTTTTTTTTTTTTTTTTTTTTGTGGCTGAATAGTAGTCTGTGGTACACGTGTACCACCATTTATTAATCTGATCATGAGTTGATGGGCACTTGGGTTGATTCTACATTTTGGAAATTATGAATTGAACCACAGTGAGCATTCTAGTGCAAATGTCTTTATGGTAAAGTGGTATTTCGTTCTTTTGGGTAGATACCTAGTAATGGGATTGCAGGATCAAATGGAAGGTCTACTTTTAGCTCTTTGAGGATTCTCCATACTTCTTTCCACAAAGGCTGTTTTAGTTTGCAATCTTACCAGCAGTGTAGAAGTGTTCCCTTCACATCCACACCAGCATCTGCAGCTTTGAGACTTTGTGATGTGGACTATTCTCACTGGGGTTAGATGATACCTCAGGGTAGTTTCATTTGCATTTGTCGGATGATTAGGGATGATGAACATTTTTTCATGTGTTTCTTGGTCATTTGTCTGTCTTCTGCAGAGAGGGTTCTGCTCATGTTTCTTGCCTGGTGATAAATGAGATTGTTTGCTCTTTTCTTGTTGATTAGTTTGAGTTCTTTTTAGATTCTAGTTATCAACCCTTTGTCAGATTTGTAACATGCAAATATCTTCTCCCATGCTGAAGGTTGTCTATCTGTGTTAATTGTTGTACCCTTAGCTGTGCAGAAGCCTTTTAGTTGGATCATGTCCCATTCATTTATTTTTGGTGTTGCCGCAATTTTGGTATAGCTGCCAAAGGGTTTTTCATAAAATCTTTTCCCCATAACTTCTACTAGAATTTTTATTGTTTTGTGTCTTAAATTTAAACCTTTTATCCAGCAAAAGTCAATTTTTTGTAAGTGGTGAGAGGTGCAGTTCCAGTTTCAGTCTGCCATGTGGGGTAAACCAGTTCTCTCAGCCATTTATTGTATATGCTTTTTTTTTTTTTAGTTTATCAAAGATCATATAGCTATATATGTCCAAGTTCATCTCTAGGTTCTCTATTATATTCCATAGACTGTATCTTTATTTTTGTGCCAGTATCATGCTGTTTTGATCATGGAGGACTTATAGTATAACCTAATGTCTGATAACATGATGCCTCAAGATTTTTTTTTTTTTAAATCCATAGAATTGCATTGGATGTTTGGAGATTTTTCTGGTTCCATAAGAACTGAAGTACTATTTTTTCAAGTTCTTCAAAGTATGACATTGGTACTTTGATGGTGATGGTATTAAATCCATAGATTGCTGTGGGAAGTATGGACATTTTAACAACGTTGAGTCTTCCCAGCCATAAGCATAGTGTGTTTTTCCATTTCTTAACATCTTCTATTTCTTTTCTAAGTGTTTCATAGTTCTTTCTATAAAGATCCTTCACATCCTTTGTTAGGTATATTCCCAGGTATTTCATTTTCTTTAAAGCTACTGTAAAGGGTATTATGTCTTTGATTTTATTCTCAGTTTGACTGATATTGAAGTATATGAAAACTACTGATTTGTGGACATTGATTTTGTATTCCAAGACATTACCGTATTCCTTGATCACTTCCAGGAACCTGATGGTTAAGTCCCTGGGGTTTTCTAATTATAAGATCATATTCTCAGCAAAGAGAGAGTTTCACCTCCTCTGTGCCAATTTAGACACCCTTGATCTTTCTCTTGCCTGATTGCATTTGCTAGAACTTCCAGTACTATGTTGAATAGCAGAGGCCATGATGGACATCCTTACTTGTTCCAGTTCCAGTAAGTGTAAATCATTGAGGTTTTACCTCATTCAGTATGATATTGGCTGTGGGTTTGTTGTAGATGGCCTCTATCAGTTCTTAAAAGTTCCCATATATATAAAATGAACCCTAACTGAGCTGAACATTTCTTGAATTAGTTTTCTGGTTTCTTTAAGTTGGTTTTCCATTTTCTCTTGGATATCTACAGTTCATATTTTGAATTATTTGTCTGTCATTTCAGCATTTTTATTCATTTTTGGTCCATTGCTAACAAGCTTGTGTGACTCCCTGTGGGTGTCTATTCACTCTGATTTTTCATACCACCATAGTTCTAATTCCTTTTTATCTGGAGAGGCTGTCACTTCTTGTTTGTTGATGGACTTAGCATGGCAGCTAAGTTATTTGTAGGCTGTAGCAGTATTGTACTATGGATGTGGGCAGATTTCTTTACTCCTGTCAAGGAGGGAGATGGAGGTCTTTGAAATTTTATCTCTTTCCCCAGCTCCCTGGACTTCTAACAGTATGAATTATCTTGGGATATCCAGCTTTAACCCCAGGTCACTAGGTGGTGCTAGTGGGTAAGGGTCAGCCAAGCCCTACATGATTGAATCAGTAAATGCTGTGATAATCTGTACAGGTTAACTTCTCTTTCAGCAGGTGGAACTTGCCTGAGAGAGCCAGCAGCAGTTGTGACTATGGGATCTGTTCCCAGCCCTTGTCAATAAGGAAATACACTGAAATGTTCCAGAGAGTGCAGGAGGCCTTGCAGCTCCCAGGGGACCCCCATCTTGTGTTCTGCCACCACCAGGGAGATAGGAGTGTGGGTCTGTCTTGGGAGAGCTGTGTTCGGGCTCCTCACGGGTAGACACAGTGCTATATCAACAGGGGTCAGGAGTGGTTGCCAGGCCACTAGGGAAAGCCCCCTTTAAAACTTTTAAGGTGTCAGTAAGGAGAATTAGCAATTTGAAATAATGGATTTTAAAACTTCTTTATAATGCATTGATGTATTTTTTTTTGTGTGTGTGTATTATCAGATTTACAGAGGTGCAATTCACATACCATATGATTCACTTATTTAAAGTGTACAATTTAATACATTTTAGTATATTCACAGAGTTGTGCAATAACCACCACTGTTTAATTCTAGAATATTTTCCTTACCTCGTCCATTAGTGGTCACTCCCTGTTCCTCCTTTCCACCAGCCCTCGGCAGCCACTTATCTGCTTTTGTCTGGATGGATTTGCCTGTTCTGAACATCACATGTAGACGGGATCACGCAATACGGCATCTGTTGTGACTGGCTTCTTCCATGTAGCATAATGTTTTCAAGGTTCATCCATGTTGTGCCATGGGACAGAATTTCATTTTGAATTAAACCACAAGGAACAATGTGTGGGAATATGGTTACACTGGAGGATGAAAAATCCAGGGGATTGTCACCCCCAGCTGGAATTGCTAAACCACTATGATTTTGTGGATAAAATCATGACCTCCCCTCCTGAGGCCTTTAATCTATTCACCAAATCAGTTTGCCACTTCTATTACATGCAGTATCTATCTATCTATGTGATTATGTCTATTTAAATCTTGTGTGTATATTTACATACGTTATATCTACATCATGTGCACCTCTCTACAGCTCCTAACACTATGTTTGGAAGGTAAGGTTGCCTCAAAAATGCTAAATGATTGAATGAATGAACAAATGTGAGAAGGGCATCGACTCTCAAGTCACCTACTCTTAGTTACTGCCAGATTTTCCATTAGACACAGAGATAAGACAATGAGTTTCTTGAAATGTGCATGGAATGGTAAGCTGTACCAGTAAGTCAGAAACATAATCAGTAACAGGAGGGAAATAAAGTTTCCACTAAATAGTTTATACTACATAAACCAGAGGTGACTCAGAAATGACTCTGATGATTCTAAAACTATGTGTGGCCAACGAACAAATCTGACAAAACTTGCCAATCAAAGAAGCATCAAAACAGAGGTGCATACATAGAGAATTACCCAACACATCAGCAACTCTACTAATGTCTACTTTTCAGAATGTCCTGCCAGAAAACCAATTTGTCCTGATGTATATTGTGAGAAGGACCAGAATTTTCACAGTGGGGCTCCTGTACCCGGATGGCCATTACATTTTTCCAGTTTCACACTCTCAGGGAACACAGAGGAGAGAGCCAGCTGTGTGAAATAGTGGAAGCACCAGGAGGTCAGTGAAATACAATTCAGACAAAGCGAACAGCCTTCCCACCAGTGCCAAGGATCTTCTTAAGCGGATGTCTAAAGTAACAATGATGCTTTCAAAGGAGAATAAAGGCTGATATATGTTTTTAAGGAATCAGAAGTCACTGCAAAATGAAAGTCTTGACAGAAAACCCTGCGAGTTTCAAATGTTCGGCAATTTTACCCAGGTGTATTTTTGGTTTCCTAAGTGGTATTTGTACTGAAATGTCAGATGGGCTGGGGAGTATTTCTTGTTAGCTTTGTGGATGATTTAGCTTCTTTTTGTTATTTACTTGGGGAGCACAGCCTGAGAGTTGCAGTTAAGCTTAAGGCCAACACTAATTTGCATGTATAGTCCGTGATCTTTGTCAAAAGTGCTTTTCAAATCCGAGTCACAAACCAAAAGTATCAAGAAACAAGGAGAGAGTATTACACATCCTAACTGCAAATTCCCTGGCATAATGGTTATTAGTTGGAAACTATTAAATATAATTCTTCAAGAGAGTCTCTGTTTTAATAAGTCTGCTTTCAGATTAGTTACTTTAGAATTGTCTAAAGTTTAAAGAACGTGAGTAGAGTTGGAGGTTTAATATTTTATGTAGTAAATACAAATAGATTCAAAATAATGCCTTTATTTTAGCACAGTTGACCTTAGAACAACACAGGTTTGAACAGTGTGGGTCCACTTTGCTCCTCGGCCACCTCCGAAACGATGAGACCACCTTCTTCTCTTCCTCCCCCTCCTTCTCAGCTTACTCAACATGAACTTGAGGAGGAAGAACCTATGGCTGATGATCCACTGCTGCTTAAGGAATGTAAATATATTTTCTCTTTCATACGATTTTCTTAATAACTTTTCTCTAGTTGCTTTTATTATAAGAATAGAGTACATAACACATATGAATATGTGTTAATCAACTATATACATTATCAGGAAGGCTTCCAGTTGGCAGTAGGCTACTAGTAATTATGTTTTGGGGGAGTCAAAAGTTATATACAGATTTTCAGTGCCCTAAGGCATCTGTGCCCTTGATCTCTGGTTCGTTGGAGGGCAGACTGCATTTTAAGTGGTAAATGGCTAGTTGTAAGCTTAAGAATCCAGTTGTAAAGTGAATACTGCAATTCGATAAAGTGCATTTAGAAATCTTCCCCTAAACACAAGATATTATTGCAGTCATTGTAACAGAGAAGAAGATATGGATACATTTCTCTTTCGATTCCATCACATCTCATCTGTTCCATCATAAAATCATAATTCATAGTATCTCATAACCGTATTTCATAATCTCTTTATATCTCCTTATGAGTGTCTTTGGATACTAATACTCGTGAATCTCCTAACTCATATCTCATAATATCATAATATCAATATTTTATAATTCCATTAAGGAATTATGTCTTTTTAATTAGACTTAAATAAAATGTTAATTTTGTATTTTCTGTGTAATTTAATTGATAAAATTATAGGTGGCCTCCTATATACTAGAAGATACATCTAAATGTGATGCATTCAAAATGGCTAAGACACAGTTCCTGTGCTCTACAAGGCAGGGAAGATAGCCATTTTAATAAAATAATCCACCTTATGATAATGAAATGTAAATTTATACACGAACAGATATTTCCCAGTGAAAAGAACAATTAGCAATGCAGGGACGTTGTCCAGGGAAATTTTTCTGGAGGAAGCTATATCTGAACTGAGGCTTAAAATTGTCATAGTCATTTTGCCAACAGGCAAGCAGAGAAGGATAGAAGATATTCCAGGCAGTGGACCTTCCATACGCAAATGACAGAAACAAGAAACATGACCATGTGATCCGGGATCCAGGCAATTACAAGCATTGCTGTCTGAGCTTTGTCATTTTAAATAAAAATAAGAAAAGCATCATATAATACAGTCCCTAATTTGACAACTTGTTTTTTTTTTTTTGTTGTTGCCCTTTGTAGAGAGCTATGGTATTACAGCTCACAGCAACCTCAAACTATTGGGCTTAAGCAATTCTTTTGCCTTGGCCTCCCACTAGCTGGGACTATAGGCACCCACCACAGTGCCCAGTTGTCATTGTTGTTTAGCAGGCCTGGGCTGCGTTGGAACCCACTAGCCCTGGTGCATGTGGCCAGTGCCCTAACCACTGAGATACAGGCGCTGAGCCCTTAATTTGACAATTTTTAAAATTGTGGGCTAGAGTAGATTTTTTTTTTTAAATGCCACTAGGATTATGCCTTACAAAAAATACATAGATTTTCTTTAATTGATTTGCTTGTTTGTTTTTGACATATGAACAAATATATTTTTTACTGTGATTAAAAACAGGGTTCTCAGAGTGTAATTTGCATTGTTTTAATCTGTAGTTTAACAAACAACAGCAAAAATAGGCTAATGGGATTACATCAACCTAAGAGTCTTCTTCTGCACAGCAAAGAAATCAATCAACACAGTGAAGTCACAGTGTCCTGAATAGGAGAAAGTATGTGTGAACTCCACATCTGATAAGGGGCTAATATCCAAGATATGTAAGGAACTCAACTCAGTAGCAGGAAAACATAACCCAATCAAAAAATGTGCATAAAAAGACATATAAATGGCCAACAGATATAACATCACTAACCACCAGGAAAATGCAAATTGAAAACACAATGAGATATCACCTCACACTTATTAGAATGGCTTTTATCTAAAACACAAAAGATTACAAATGTTGATAAGGTTGTGAAGAAAACTGGAAATGTGCTTATCACAAAAACGGAAGTGTTCTTATCACCAGAATGCTAACTACATGTGGTAATACATGTTTTAATGAGATAGATTTAGTCTTTCCACTATATATATATATATATATATATATTTCAAAACATCATGTTGTACAAAATAAATATAAACAATTTTATTTGTCAAGGTAACAATAGATAAATAAGTAAACCTGTAGCTTTGATTGCAAGATACATTATGCTTTTTAAATTCTAGTTATATCACCTAACAGCTGCCTGACCATGAGCAAATCACTTAACCTCCAAACATCTGAGAACTAAATATAATAATCAGTTTTGTCCTGTCCTTGTCCTTCTAAAGGGGACTACTTGTTCACAGCCCCTGTCATCTAGATGGGCATTTTGGGTATTGTACCATTTTTCAATATAATCCTTCCCTTTCATTCATCTGTCATCTGCACTTCTCTTCAGGAAATATTCCAATTATTCCGTGAAATGTGGTAGTTACGAGAGTACAGACCTGAATTATTCACCTCACATGTAAACAAGAGAAGAGATAATTGGCCAATATTTTCTTTTTCCCCCAAATAGAATTAAAATATTTCCTTTGATTTTTCACATAGGAAGTTTAGGCACTGATTCTTAATAAACTTTTGTAATTTAAATTTATGGGCTTTGGAGTTTGAGAGGTAAAAAATTAAACCATAGCTCCGTTACCATCTACCTTCGTGGTAGGGACAAGTTACCTTGCTTCTAAGGCGTAATAGTTAAAGCTCCAGAATGAATAATAATAGTACTGAAATTTTATTTTACTCCCATATACTGAGTATTTGCTGTGTGCACATCATTTTGCCAAGAATTTTGTTGTGCATTTTAATATTCAAAACAATGTTATGACCTATTTTCATTCCCGATTACAGAGAAGGAGCTGAAACTCAGAGAGGCTCATTTGACAGTCACTTGGCTGGTGAGTGGATACGAACGTAAGTGAAGCTGATTCTATAAGCCCTGTGCTACTGTTTCCACAATTTTTTTTTCCCCCAAGATTGTGGTGAAGGTTGAAAAAGATAACATATATGATGAGTTATCATCTTCCGGGAAAAACGTCAGGACCCAACAAACGTTAGTCTTCCCCTCCCCCATTCTTTTCCTCTATTTTATCTCACAGACCTACAGAGGGGAAACGTATTCATGGGCAATGCATTTTACTGGGAAAAAAAAGAATCATACAACAGCACAAAGATTTTAATGGACCATGGGACTCATTTCTATGAGATTTTAAAAATATGATTTCCCTTTTGGTCTCCAAAAATTGAGTTTAAATAAAGTCTTTAAAGGTTTCCAAAATTAATTTTCTTTATGCCAAAGTTTTGATGAGCTGCTAGACTGATTTTCTGGAACGTATCAGTGACTTCTCCATTATTCTCTCCGAGTATTTGACTGCTGTGCAGAGACACCCACAGACACTGGAAAGGCTAAGTCTTGTGGCTGCCAGATTCTCTGGGGGGAGAAAAAGAGCTTTGCTACGTGAGATGCATTTAATAGTTATGAAAGAATAAGAAAAGAATGTGTTGCTTCACTGACAGTTCGACTTTGCAGATTTTAAGTTTCTGTAGTAACTAAAGAGAAATGAAATGTTAAAACCCAGAAGCCAGTGTGCATCAGCCATCTTTATATTACTTTTAAATAAAAATAGAGCTATGTCCATGTAATAAAACATAGGTTAGCCTTTATTGCTGCAGGAGGGACTGCTGTATTTCTCATTTCACTCAAACATGCATTAAATAAAGGAGTCACTGTATTTCTTTGTTACTTGGGAGAACACAATATAATGTGAGTTATAACAGAAAATGACTCGTTCTCTTTGTTCTAGCAGGGTTCATCAACTCCATGGCTTAGCTATAACCAAGATCAAAGTTTGAACATAAAAATATATTTAAATATGCCGTCAAAGCAGTTATTCTCAAATAACAGGTTAGAAACCTCAGTAGCACACGGAGAATTAGAAGGTGACTTTGGGCAGTGGTTCTTATGAGAGTTTGACCATGTCTGGTCAGTTGTGAAATGTGTGTGGGTGAACTGGCTAAACCAGTCTTATACATTTTTATACTACTTTCTGCAAAATCCCCAGAAACTGAGAGAAGATATGTAGGGAAGGAGACTGCAGCTGTAGAGATTCCATATATATATATATATTTTTTGTCTATGCAAGTAACATGTGCAAGTTAAATTAAGAGTATCTTCTGGCTTAATTATCCATATAGGAAGTAGAAGATAGGGAACAACTCAGCGTGGCCCAAAGGTGTATAGTTTGAAATTACTCAAAAACTCTATTATCTAAAGAAAAACTGCCAATGTGATTTTCTCCAAGAAGACGCCCATGTCTGTTCAATGTTCTGCGGGGATGTCTCAGTATTAGCTTTTGACTTCGGGTAGTTTGTCTCTGATAATATGGTTTGGCTACTACTGTGGTTATTAGTTATTGTGAAGAAATTTGATATTTTCTTAAGGTACCATTAAGAATGGTATAGGACTAAAATATACTTTCATTGAATTTTTACTCTATGCTAGGCACTGGATTAAATCTAGAACTTGGATTATTTCTCAATGAGAGACATTATAATATAACATAAAATAGAGTTTTCTTAGTGCATCTCGTTTAATGCTTGCTACAAACCCAAAAAGTGTTACTAACTTAGGTGAGGGAATGAGCTTAATAGATTAAGACATACATCCGTGATCCATGATCACACAAGTAACAATGGCAGAGACAGTCTTCTAAATGTAGAGTCATTATAAAAAATAACGTTCCCACAATTTCTGATTAAGGGTAGCCTCAGAATTCAGTGAGAACAAAGGTGTCTATAGTTTTCATATAATAGATTCTTGGATATCAGCTTAGTTCTTCTGAGAGTACAGAGAATTACCACATCTTCCCAATACAAGTGCTGTCACACTTTGTCATTCACTTTTCCATGAGGGAGAAATATCTGTTATGTCCACTTGGTGCTTGTCATTAATTGTGCTACAATTAATCATAGGTAAGATTATTGTACCTTACAAGCATGAAAACCCATGCTCCCCTCTCTCTTCAAAGCTTCTAGTTTTAGACCCCAAAGCCAAAGGGATCACTTTATTGCAATTTCTGCTGATTCCATACAGGAGAATCGATAGACCAAGTCAGTGTACTGTTAATGCCTGGTTACCCTGCTTGCTCTATGTACTTATTCCTGAGACTGTTCTTCAAACCTTATATGAGGAGGAACACAGTGCTAAAAAATGAGGCTAGGAAGTTTAAGAGGATCCAATGAGACCTTGAGACCAAGCCGTGTGTTCTAAATAGATGTTTACTGCATTTGGAATAGTAATTGCTTGTATAAGTGCTAGCTGTTAATAAATGATAGTTTGATTTGAGTTCTCCTTGGTTTCTTGCATAAAGATTTCTTGGAGTCCTATATGGACCTAGGAGTGGCTTAGGCTGGCACTGAACTGGGATATCTCTGGAATAATGGCAGTAATGCCTTCAACGTGCTCTCACAGACTCATCCAGAATGATCCTGGTCGAGTGGCTTAGGCTGGCACTGAACTGGGATATCTCTGGAATAATGGCAGTAATGCCTTCAACATGCTCTCACAAACTCATCCAGAATGATCCTGGTCTTTTGTTTTATATATGGTAAAACATATTCTCAAACTTTGTTTTGCCTTTTTAAATTTCTCGAAGGTATCTTCTGCTCTTGAATAAGTATCTGTAAAGGTAGTCAAATTTTTAGACTTATTATATATTATTTCTGACTGTGGTAATATGTTAAAAAAAGAATTTTGCATTGAAAAACCTAAAATCATACTTTTTTCTTTTGCAGTTTTTGGCCGGGGCTGGGTTTGAACCTGCCACCTCTGGTATATGGGGCCAGAGCCCTACTCCTTTGAGCCACAGGTGCCGCCCCAAACATGCTTCTTTATTAGTATTTTTCACCTTTAAAAACATTTAAATCATTGATCTATATGGAATTTATTTTTGTATAGTGTATAATAGGGACCTAACGTAATTGTTAATTTCCCCTTTACCCTTGTTTAGGCATTTGATTCAGTAACATTGATTATTAATGATTTTTACTAGTTTTGAGATTCTGACTGTAATAAATCTACTATTCACTTTTTAAAGGCTTATCTACAACCAATTAGAGTCTAATACAATTTAATCTGTGTGCTTTAAAATTATATTTCTTTGTAGAAAAATGTGCAAGATGTGACTATGCTCTTTTGGAGCCATTATAAATACTAGTGTCTGATGAATAATTGACCATATTCATCTCCTCTATATTGATTCTCAAAGATGAATGCTTTTTGCGGTCACGCCGACCACTGTAGCCTTTCTTAATTAGAGATATTCTAAGACATGGACTAAGAGAGTTTGCTTGTGAACTCTACGAAGTGACCATCTGAAGCTGCCTTCAATAGCTCAGGTCATCTCAAGTCACCATTTTTCTTTTTGCAAAAGACAATGACACCTGTCCTATTGAATTTTCAGAGGAGAAAAATGTCATCAATTCAAAGAATGTCAGTGCTGGTCAGAACCACAATTATAGGTCCAAATTAACCTTGAATTTTATATACAAGCAAGCTGAAGCAGAAAGAGGTAAAAATGAAGAGCTTGGCTTAAACTTCAGGTAAACCATAATGATAGAAATAATAATGGTATTAAAACGATTTCAATACGCCCATAGGTTCTACTTTAGGATTTGCTTACGCTCATAAAATAAGTACAATAGTGTTTTCATTTTCTAAGTGAAAAAGAAACTAAGGTTCAGGGGAGGCAAGTAACTTATGCTCATACTGTCAGTGGCATAGCTGGGAGCTGGAGACTTTTACCCACGTTGGTTTAATCCAAAGTTAGGGCTGAGTTTTCAGTTTGCTAATTTCTCCTCTTTCTTTTTTCATCTCTGATGGCAACGGATAGAAAGCTGAGTATGGCACTTGAAAACTGTCTTCCACTGAGACTGTCTGTATCTGATGATTGCCACCCAAGCCTATCATTAGGCTTGGTTTTTCTGCTACACTTCAGGAAAGTCATAGAGAAGGGATATTTGCTGAGTATTTCTTTTTCACAAAGATGAAGTTATGGATGAAAAATTTTTGTAACTTTTTGCCTTTTTCAAAGGCATTGTTTTGCAACAATTGTTGCTCATTGCTATTTTTATTTATTTTTTTTATTTCAGATTAACATGCGGGTATAGAAGATAAGGTTATATTTTTTGCATCTATAAGGTGAAGTCCAAGTTATAGTTGTACCCCTAACATAGGGGTGTGCCATATATCCCCACATTGTGCCTGTTAGGTGAGAACACACTGATCCCCTTCCCTCTGCTTCTCCCCCCCCACTTGAGTTTAATTGTGTTTTTCTCTTGTGTGGGTGTGTTTTTGTTCATCTACTGGTTTCTTATTAGTATCGAGTACATTGGATACTTGCTTTTCCAATCTTGTGATACTTTACTAAGGAGAATGTTCTCCAATTTCATCCAGAATAATACAAACAATTAAAGTCTCCATCTTTTTGTGGCTGAATAGTATTCCATGGTATATATATACTACAATTTATTAATCCATTCATCTATTGATGGGCACTTGGGTTGTTTCCGTGTCTTGGTGATTGCGAATTGAGCCATGATAAACAATCTAGTGCAAATGTCCTTATGGTGAAATAATTTTTTTTCTTCTAGGTCGATGCCTCGTAATGGGATTGAGAAATCAAATAGGAGGTCTGTTTTTACTTTCAAAGGCATTTTAATATAAACATTTATACTTCCCTATAATTAGGACTGTTTTGAAGATTTTAGCATACATTTTCAGTTTCTACAGACCTTTCAGGTTAACATTTTCAAGGTGGACACCATCTTTTATAATCCTTTTTTATTTACTAAAATAGAAATATTTTAAAGTAAGAATTTCATTTAAAGGACAGTTGGAAATGTGCTAAGTATGGCTTCTGGGCTCAATTGCCAGACAGCCTGTTTCAATTTTCCCTAGCTTACACCCTCATGGGTCCCTAAATTAAATAACTTTAATAAATGAAAAGAAGGAAGGGGGCCTAATTACTAGGGGGAGGGGGGGAATGGGAAGAAGTAGAAATAACTGCAATTTCCCACACTCTAAGTTGTGCCTCGGGTCCTGTAGGTAAATGATGTGACTGGAGATGGAGGTGATGTCACTGTCTCTCCTGAATTTATGCGGCTTTGAGGGCCCCAGATTAGGTTGTTTGGCTTAATTTTATTAAGAAAGTGGAAAAGCATTGAGTTGGCTCTCAAATCATTATCGGAACAAGAAAGGTGTTTCCTAGGACCACTTCTCCTTTCTTTGATTCTGCCTCTTCACCCACCAGATGCTGTCCACCAAAGTAAGATTAAATCTTAACCACACTCTTCCCCAACGTTATCACATCAGAAACGGCAGGTGAGGTGGACTGGCTTGATGTCTTGCCTCAGCTATGGATTTAATATTTAGCAATTTTAGAAATTAAAATATGTTTCTGGCTGGATTACAATGACTGGAAAAAATTTACTTCAATACATTGGTCAGGTTAAAATCTAAACATAATTACTGTTTAAGCTCTGAACAAAGTCTTAGTTTTGGGCGGCACCTGGGGCTCAGAGGAGTAGGGCACCAGCCCCATATACCAGAGGTGGCAGGTTCAAACCCGGTCCCGGTCGAAAACTGCCAAAAAAAAAAAAATTCTTAGTTTGTATTTCTGTGTTTTAAAGGAGAGACATAGGATCATTTGAATGTAATTGAAAAAACAATGTATTGAAAAGTGTCTATTACTTTACTCATTATCCTAATTTAGATTAAACATTAGCAAGCAGAGTTTTAAGAAAGAAATTCTGAAAATAAAAGACATATTTCTATGCAAGAGGGACTCATGTCTTTTATCAGCAGGGGATGGTCCTTCACAAAACCCATGAAAATCTAATAGAATCCTCACATATTCAACAAGAAGGTGACGTGATGGTGCTGTCCTGTGTTAGATGAAAAATTGACATGAGAAATGGAAGTGTCATTTGTTGCCAACTGTTCTCAATATTTGGATTTTCAGAAAAAGGAAAAATGCAGCCCAGAGCGAACACATTTCATCATCTGGATTCCATTATAAAAGTGACAAAAACTTACTGGCTTGGAAATATTAAAGGCAACATAATGGGATGTAGGATTCTGTTAATAGTTGTCAAGTCTGGAGAAATCTCAAGCAAAGAAAGAGGGAAGGTGGCAAAGGAAAATTTCAGATCCTCTTACAAATACAGTCTTTTTTTTTTTTTTT
>NW_003852409.1:6333462-6355772 GCF_000181295.1 Otolemur garnettii
ATTTTTGGTCATCTGGGAATATACCCAACAAAGGAATTGCAGGGTCAAATGGCAGGTCTATTTTTAGTTCTCTAAGTGTTCTCCAGATGTCTTACAAATACAGTCTTTATAAGATATTTCTCAAGCGGTTCTCTCTGGGGCAAAACTTATTCTACATCTGAAACATTTTGTCACTTACTTTGTGAGATCAGCAATGATTATAGATTAAATCAAAAATGGCAGTTAAATAGGGTCTATTTGCCAAAGAAGACTTAGAACCCCAAATGACAGTGCTTATAAAGGTGTAATTTGTTTCAAGAAAAGGATACAATGTAGCATAGGAATGTGCCTGACAGCCCAAGGAGGTCTTCCAGCAAGGGGTCCAGGGAGGCTGACTGTGATCTCTAACTACCTTCTCTCTCTCTGTGATGGCCGTATTAGGAACATGGATGGCCATATCAGGGACATGCTTTCTTTCAGCTCAGAAGGCACTGACACAGGCCCAGAAACACCTTGGAACCAGGGAGCCTCAAATAGAGTCTTAGCCAGAGTATCCTCTAGCCGTTGACCTGGCAGGCATACTCTTGTAACTTATCAACCAAGAACCATTCCTCCCACTGGCCCTGGAGGTTTCACCAAGATCAGGTATAAATCACCAGTTTCATTTCTAATCAATAAACAATGCTGACAAGACCGTACGAATGACCCTGAGACCCCTCTGACTCACGAGTGTGAAGCAGCTCTATGAACTGGTATGTTTTCTATTTTGGCCAAGGATCAGTGCCTGGCAGGTACTTTAGCAAATAGTTCAGATGAATTCCAGACCTGCTGGAGTTAACCCTCCCTGAGCACTTTAAATAGCTATAGATTTACTGGTCCACAAAAACTGTTTAGAAAATGTTGATTTCTTGCCAAATAATTAGAATGTCATTTTTAGAGTAGACATATATAGAGATGCTTTAGGATTTCCAATATGCTAATTGTATAAAACAACAACTGTTTTAACACTTGTGTTGTGAAAAGAAGCATTATTTTTGTCTTTTACTTTTACCCAAAGGTAACCTAAATGCCATGGTCCTCTAGAAAACAGCATCTTTTAAATGCTGTGAAATTGATACATTATTATTCTCCGGGAGGCTCGCCTTCTTTTATTCAGCACATAGTTGGATCTTGACACCTTAAGTGAAGGTGAATGTATTCCTTGGGTGGAAGAAGGGACTTCTATTTTGGTCTGGTGTGCTTTGTGCCTTTCTGCTTGACTAGGATGGTGCACAGGATATACAGTGGAGCTCACCTTCCATGAGTTCAACAGGTAGGTGGCTTTGAGTTTCACAGACACTATAGACGGCGTCCTAGGAGCAAGGTCATTGGCACACCAGCTTCTGGTTGCATTCTGTGAGCACTGCAGCTGGCTTCTAAAGAACAAGTTGCAAGGGCCCTCTGTCATGCTTCGCAGAGACTTCCCAAGTGATGGCATTTTGTTAAGTTTGCTGTAGACAGCTTTCTGGTAGGTTCCTGGTTTGATCATCTGGTGCCTGACCTAGGCTCCCAACAAGTTCAACAGCAAACCTAGTGCACAGCTTCCTGGAAAATTTTGTGGGCACCCCAGCAGATGACTCTCTGAACTCACCCTTAACCTGCTAACTTTGAACACTCTCTGGCTTAGGAAAACCCAGAAATCTCTGTCATCCAGTGAGCTACAACCTTACCTTCTCCAGTGAGGTCTGAATCCCCACCCTGAAAAAAAAAAAACTCACTTCCTCCACTGCCAAGTTTGTTCTTTCCATGGGTGTGTTTCCTCAGCCGTAGAATAGTTAGAGTTTTCTTTTATTCTCTCTTAGTTAATTCATTGTAAAAAGTTAATAATTCTTTGTGTTAAACTGCCCCTGGCCAATTACTGTGTGGTTCCTGGCACATGTATCCATAGCTCATGGAGAAATAAAGAAAAAGACTAATAGGAAGGACTGCTAGTTGCTTGGGAGATTTTATTGTTCTCATCAGGTCAAGGAGCCCCATCAAAAATAGCTGCGAGGTACTTTGGTTGAAATTATCTCAAAAAATTACAACTTGACCCCAAATTACCAAATTATATAATTAATAAAAAAAAAATCTCTGAAATGATTCAAAGTCTTACAATTTCATCCCCTCTTCATAATGTAAAATTTTACATTGATTGGTAGAGAGTAGAAGGACTTCCACTAGGAGCTTAAGAGGAGTCTGTGATTTTTTTTTTTTAGACAGAGTCTCACTATGCCACCCTTGGTAGAGTGCCATGGAGTCATAGCTCACGGTAACCTCAAAGTCTTGGGCTTAAGTGATTCACTTGCTTCCGCCTCCCAATAGGTGGGATACAGGCACCTGCCACAACACCCAGATATTGTTATTTATTTATTGTTGTCATTATTGTTTAGGAGGCCCTGGCTGGGTTCAAACCCACCAGCCCCGGTGCATGTGGCTGGTGACCTAACCATTGAGCTACAGGTGCCAAGCTAGTGATTTTTTATATATACATACATAGATGTATTTAGTCATTGATATATTGTATTTAGTCATAGATATACACACATAGATGTATTTAGTCATTGAAAAATTATCCTCTACCCTCTCCTCTTTCTGTGGTCTTAAAAATCTTTAAATCTTAACATCTCCCACAAATATTTTACTAAACTTTTGATAGCAAACTGTATATGCAGTTTGGATCATTTTGTTTTTAGCATGACTAGGTCAGGAGAATACCAAAATTATAGACATCTTTAATATAATCTACAGAAAAGGTGAGAAGCTTTATGAGAAAATAAAGGAAACCAGATTATCACTGGGTAATCCAGATGGAAAAGAGAAGAGAACGGGCTGTAACATTGCTAAGTACAAAATATGGAGACTGAAAACTTTTCTGAATTTCAATAGAAGACAAAATTTTAACAAGATTGGTTTGACAGTTTTGATCCAACTGATGAGTCTCCCTTTAAAGTCCCTGTGCTATAATGAAATGTAATTATGAGGAAGGAAGAAATGGATACAAAGCCTTGATCCTTGTCTCAAACAGTCAGGAAAGGAGCAACAGCCTGAAACGGAGAGACTGACTGATACCTTACGGCTGCTCTGGTGAGGACAGACTGTCAGAGCTCTTCATCACAGGGACGCCTCCTTCTGCGGGGAAAGCACATCCTTCACTTAGAATTTCTCTCTTACTTAACGCCGCAGAGCAGAACTTCTCAGGCGGCAGCCCCTGACAGCCAGAAAGGCAGGATTCTCAGACCAAAGCCATGCAGAATAATTACTCCTAATTACAGGAACATTAACGTGTAGTTCTGATACCCCATTAGGTCTGATTTTACTCTAGAAAAGGAGGAATCATAGAAGGAAGCCATCAGCAAACTACTAAGTACAGATGATCCCCAAAGAAAGGAGCAGAGAAAAAAACAATCTTGACCTGGGAGGTCTATCATCAGGACACTTTGGCTCCCTTCCTTCCTCCCCTTTATCCTCTCTTCCATCTCACAGACTGAGGTGATGGCTACCATCTTTCTTGCCTCAGGAAGATTCTCTGTCCCCAGTTCTATGGCTATTCAGTGGATGCACTAATTTCTACTGCCCTCATTATTTTCATATTGTCTAGTTTTTTAATTTGTATGTTTATCCTTAAACAGGCTGCATCTTGAAGAAAGCATTTTCTTCAGCCCTGCGGTTTTCTGTCCTGTCTTCCATGACCTCATTTTCCAGCGAGGGGGCACCTGTTGCTTTCGGGGTCTCACTCCCAATTCTCTGTCTTCCTCAGCCATTGTCATGTGAAGACTTCCCCTCTCAGGTATTCAGTGACACCTTTCTTTCTGATCCAATGGCCATTTTACTTATTTCTCACTCTGTTTGGCTTTATTGACTGAGAAAGCCAATACTTAGAAGAAGGCAGAAGTGCCTCGAGTCAAACAGGAAATAAACGACCAAGGCAGGAATTGAATCCGGAAGTCTCTCGGCTTGAACGCCTTGGCTTAGTGTGGTGTCATGTCACAGTGCTTGATCTTTCTGTTCTATGCCTTTGCTATTGCTCATAATAAACACATTGGATGGAATCTCAGTTTTGCGTTTTCGATACTTTATGTTTATAATCAACATTTATTGAGTGCCATGAACAGAGTCAAGTGGCTGTATGTGCCTTAGTTCATTGAATTTCCTTAATGATTTCATGGAATCTTTATTATTTTCCCAGTTGTACAGGTGAGTAATTTAAGGTGAAAGAAGCTTAAATGTCCTAAATGCACCCCAGTGTCTTTCTATAATTTTTATTTATCGGTTTTTATTTATTTTTATAAGTAGTGTGTGCTCTTGGTAGTGAGTAAAATTATCCAAAACTTTCCAACACTTGAGTCAATGTTAATTATAAAATTTAATGGCCTGCTGTGGTTTCTTCCCATATCTTCCTCCGCAAAAGTAAATACACGCATGTGTGCACTTCACATATTTACTGCACTAATACTTAATTTTATTAAAACAGGCTCAATAATATTGAATACAGAATCCTAAAATATGTCTACCTAACTTACAGACACGTTATGTGTATCGTTTCTGATCAATTGTCTTAACTATTTCTCTGGTTTTTTAATAGTTGTATATTAGTCCACAACGTGACTGTATTAAAAATCCATCTTCATTAGCATTCAAGTTAGTTTTTAGGTATTTTTACAGTCAACTGCCTCCAATTAATATTTTATTATGTATAAAATTAAGATATATTCCTAAGCGATGTACTTCTAAAACATAGTTTACTAGAACAAGGAAGTGTATGGCTACATTTATTTGCAAATATATATAATATAATTTTATTAGTAAGGCATAAAAATATCTATTTTGTCATGTTCTTACTAATGCTGGATGTTATCATTCTTTTGTTTTTGCCTAGCTTGTGAAAATTAGTCTACTTAATTTTCTTTTGTCTACATTCCTGATTTTAGTGATCTGCATTTTCCCTCTTTCATCTTTATCAGTCTTGCCAGAGATTTATCATTTTTTTGTTTTATTAATTTTCTCTATCCTTTTCCTATTTTTAACTGATTTTCACTCTGATCTTTATTATTTCCTTCCTGCTGCTTGCTTTAAGTTTATGTTGTGTTTGTATTTCCAGTTTATTTTTTTCCATGACAATAGTGTTATAATATCGTTTTTATACTTTGTTGAGGCAGAAACTTAAATTATTGATTTGAGAGCTTTCTTCTTCTCTAACTTGAGCAGTTAGTGCTATCAAGTTTCCTTATTCCTTAGTGCCACTTCACCTGGACCCCACGGGTTCTGGTAGCTTATCTTTGCATTTTTATTCAGTTCTGTTTCTGTTTTTAAATTTTCTTTGAGATGTTGTCTTTGATTCATCAATTATTTACTGTATGCCCTTTAATCTCAGAGCATTTGGGGACTTTCTAGTTGCTTCTTTTGTTATTGTTTCTCAGTTTATTCCATGATGACCAGACTACATACTCAGTATGATCCCAGTTTCTTTATACTTATTGAGACCTGTTTTATGGCTCCAGACATGGCCAAGCTTAGTGAATGTTCCATGGGTGTTTGTTGTATAAACTATGTATCCTCTCTTGTTGGTTGGAATGTTATATATGTATCATTTAGAGCCTATTGGTTGTTTGTGTTGTTTGGTTTTACATCCTTGCCAATTTTATGTGTTGTTCTCTTAATTGTTAGTTCCAGCATTAGGAGTCCTACTAATTAGTGAGACTGAGGCAGTGAAATTTCTTCCCATGATTATGGATTTATCTAAGTCTTCTCTCAGCTCTGTCAGTTTGGTTTCATGTATGCTGAAGCTGTGTGTTTAGTGTGTAATCTTCAGAAATGGTATGTCTCAGTGGAGAATTGGTCCTCTTATTATGAAATACCTACCTTTGTCTCTAGTTATATTTTTGTTCCCATGTCTATTTTATGTAATTCTACTGTATTTACTGCTGATTTTTGGTATTAATGTTCACATTAATGTTCTATCTTTTTTCATCCCTTTCCTTTCATCCCACCTCTATCATTGTGTTTGAAGTGACTTTTTTGTAGACCTCATATTACTGGATCATGTTCTTGGTTTTTTAATCTGTCAGTCTTGTTAGTTTAGGTGCTATAGTAGACCATGTTCATTTAATATAATTATTATTATGATAGGACTTATGTCTTCTGTTTTTTATCTTTTAATTTATTCTGTTTCTGCTTTCTTTTATTCTCTTCCTATGAGTTATTTGAATAATTTTTAGGATTCCATCCTAATTTGTTTATAATATTCTTTAGTATCATTTTGTATAATTTTCATAGAGGTTGTTCTAGGATATGCACACATATCTATGGGAATTAAGTTATATATTTTCATATATTTAACATACAAGAAGCAACTGGTATCAAGAATTGACCAATTCAAGTGAAATGTTAGAAAGCTGACTTCCAATTTGTGTCTTTTATTTCCCTCCCTTGTGAATGCCATCATCTTCAGTATCAGATTGTGTCATAACTTTGTGTCAATCTTCAGATATGATTGAAAAACTCTTGACTTCAAGCATGGGGAAATAGGGTGCAGAATATCTGCACCTCATACTACCTCACCTCATCTGGCTAATTTTGAGTGATTCTTGGTGACACTTGACTCTCGAATGGGCCTTACTTCAGCTGAGTGTGCAGGAAGAGTGGAGTCCAATGGTGCTTCCTAGAACCTCCTTACATTTGGATGATTCCAGATGACCATGGAGGCTCATCACGCTGTGGACTCTGCTGCCACTCAATGGGCAGGAAATTCAATCACTGCCTGCGTTCCATGGATGGGGGTTGGAAAATCACCTCCTTACTCATACCACGCAGACAGTTTCCTGTTTTCACCAAGCAGGAAATGTTCAGCTGGTGGCTACCACCTCACTGGCGAAAGGAAGGAAGCACAGCCTGGTTCCCCAGGGAGGGGAGGAGAGATTAGCTCCCTGCTCAGACACTGGGCTAGGGAAAGCAGAGTAGGCTGCTTGCTTTTGTGGGATAGGACGATTGGATGGGAGATAGTTCCCTGGTCACACCACTGGAATAGTGGGATTTTTCCTTTGGTGGTTGGCAGGAGTTGGGTGGATTGCCAAAAATGTTTTCTGTTATTAGGTCACCAATTTCCAGGTCCTTTGGCTAGGGGAACAGGCTTTATTCTTAAAGTTTTCGTTCACCTATTATTATTTTTATTGTGCCTATTGGCAGTTACATGCAGGAGGCTTGTGGAGGGCCCTGCCAAGGCTATATGTGGGCGGTCATAAGGAAACCTGGGAAGAGGCTCACTGAAATCTAGTTTCCTCAAGTCCTGAGGTCTCCAGACAGTCTTATGTCTTCTTTCCATCTCTCAGAGACTTCTTAACATTTGTTTGTTCTGTATGTCCAGGAGTTTTTGGTTGTAAGAGGTAAGATCTGAGAGAAAGGAGGCTGCTTTATCTCTGCTGGAACCAGATACCTCCATCTATTTTAATTCTACTATGGTTAGCAATACTATATGTTTCATTTTGCTGGGAACACTCTGATTTACTTCTATTTTCCTGGCATAGTTTTGGGTGTCTCACTTTACTCTCAAAGTCCCCCCATTTGGAAATAATGTATACACAGTCTTCATAACATACTTCTCATTTCTTTCTACATTTTAGGTAGGGAACATAAACATACTCTTTACTTCAAATGTCACCTCCAATGTATGTCTTCAGAAATGACTTTTAACAAAGCTCAAATGCTACTTATATCTCGACATTTAATTGCCCTAACTTCTCCTCTACCACATCCTCCTTTGATGTTACATTTTTATGAATGCCATATTATTTTCTCAGTTATGAAGCTTTGGAATTACTTTTGACCCCTCTATTTTCTCCTCCCCTTTCTGTACAGTCTATAGTGCTGTAGATTTATTCCTAAAAGTAGTTTAAGCATCATTGTTCTGATTTTTTCTACAGCCATTTTTACATTTCATTATCAGCTTCTATGATTAAAATGATCTTCTCATCTTGTTAAATGAATAAAGAAATACTAATTGTTGGTAGACTACTTATATAAATGTTACAGCTTCACATTCATAAAGCAATGCCAATTTAAAATGTAGAAAATAGAGAAAAACAAAATTTTTGTTAGAAGTCTGAGAATTTCTGCTAAAGTTCCAAGTAAATTTGTATATTATAATAAAGTTGATTCATTGATAAATTCCTAATGTTTTCCTTGAATATGATATATGTTCTTTTCATTGCTTGTGAAATTGCTACTATATCTTTGATTGTGATATATTTATCTGAAATCTCCTTTAGGGACACTTATCTTTGTGTTCAGTTACCAATCTCTGATTTCCATATCTGTTGTCTTTTCTGGCATAATTTTTTAAAACAATGTAGGTATATATGGCACATTTGCTGGGTGAAAGACACAACTATAACTCAGACTTTGGACTCTAAATACAAATAATGTAACCTAATCATATGTACCCTCAATTCCTTACAAAAGGATTTTTTTTCTTCAGACAGTCTTGCTTCTTACCCTCAGCAGAGTTCTCTAGGGTCACAGCAACCTCAAACTCTTGGGCTCAAGTGATTCTCTTGTCTCAGCCTCCCACGTAGCTGGGACTACAGGTGACCGCTACAACACCTGGCTATTTTTAGAGATGAGGTCTTGCTCTGGCTCAAGCTGGTCTCCAATTTGTGAGCTCAGGCAATCCACCCACCTTGGTCTCCCAGAGTGCTAGGATTATAGGCATGAGCCACCATGCCTGGCCTCCAGAAAGGATTCTTAACCCAAAATAGAGACTCTTTTCCTATAGCCCGAGTACCAAGTTCTCTCTCATTTACAATGCAGGCCCCCTTTTTTTCCTGGTTTACCCATTCTCCCCATCTATATTTATGGAGACATATGAATTGTACAGATCTTGTCCCTTCTATTGAATGAAATGGATATTAATCCACCATAAAATAATCAATGCAATATGTTTTCATAATGTAAATTCTTAAACTGTAGCTCTGAAAACATAGGTAAGAGTAGCATAATGTAAAACAAATTAAGATTGTGTATTTTTCTCCTTAAATCTTGTCATTGTTATCTTTGTATAGAATTTGTCATTATAAATGTTTATATTGTGTATTTAAATGTGTATATATGAAAGGTCATGCTTACATAAGCATCACTGCTGTTGTCTTTACTACCTTACTGATTTTTATTGGCCAATTGTAAATTTTAGAGTTGGGTAAGCTGTTCACATAAGCAGCATTTTCTATTGATGGTCAATGAGAAAGAAAAGAAAATAGACAAAGGAGCCATAAAGGGACGTGTAGGAATCACTGTGTGTGTGTGTTACACATATACCTCCTTGAATACTGGATCTATCCTCCTTAAAAGTAAATGTTTATTAATGTGTGAGAAGTATAATCATTTGAATAAACAATATTCAAATCAACTTTCACAGTCTCATTTGTCTTCAGAAATCTTCATTCTTCATTCTTTAAAGAATGCTGAATTGGGGTTACTTTTAATGATGAACCTGACACGCGTGTTAATTAGCTATGCTTCAATCTATGCCATGTTTTTATGTCCATAGGGAATTGACAAAGTCTGAAAGAATGTTTTGTTGTTTCATTTCTCTAATTCTAATTAGAATGGCCTCATCTTTCACTTTTCTGAGGGAATGTAGCACATAAACTTAAAGTTACAGGCTATGGATAACCTGTGTTTAGCTGTTATTCTCATATCATATGTATAAATTGGGAAAAAAACAAGAGCTTTGCTGAACTTTGATTTTTTTAACTTACATTTTTTAAATTATTTTTTTTATCAGTCTGTTGGTCTGTTTTAAAACTATCATTGACTCAGGCCTCTGCTCCACTATTCCAAGGCTGCCTTCAATTCTTTAAGTTTATGGAGCATCTTTGACCATGAAACTATGAGCTGAGATAGCTCCACAGAGTTTCTGTCTTGGTTCTGATATATTTTCCCCAGAGATCATGGAGGGTGGGAAACCTGCAGCCTTAAGGCCACATGTTGCCCCCCAGGTCCCCAAGTGCAACCTCTTACTGTATCTATATATCACAGAACAAATCACTTTTGATAAAAGTAGAACAAATCTAAGGCCAAGACACTGTCCTTTGTTGTCTAATGTCCAGTGTCTTGAAATATGTTCTTTTGTATATGTTTAGGTTTTGGGGGTCATTGTTGTTTATTTGTTTTTTTAGGCTGAAGCCTAAAAGTTATTTGTTCTCCAAAATTTAAATTCAGTCAAAAAGCCACACTCAAGGATCTATGAAGGCCATATATAGCCCCAAGGCTGCTGGTTTCTCACCCTTGAATGGATCAGGAAAATATTCAAATTGTGTCATTGTCATAGTTTAAACCAGTGCATTAGAGATCCAGTTAATATAGTTCACCTAAAACAAATTAGCCAATGGCTTTATTTTTAGGTTTTCACTTCTGAATGGGAAAACCAGAACTTGATAACAGTGTATAGACTTGGAGTTGTGTCAAGCTTACTCACAAGTTTTCCCAAATGGCGCCAACTGGTTTAATTTGGGATTTCTAATGACAAATTCTTCCTATCCTGCCTCTTGTCCATGGGATGGGACTGTGCTTAGCGTTTAATCAGTAGATGGTGGTCTTTGATGTTTCAATTGATGCACACTAAAAGCAAAGCTGGAGAAAGCAAATCACCCAAATGGACATGACATGACTGAGGATATATTAAAATAAAAAAAAGTTTATCCCTTTAGAACAATCTATACTGGCCCCCTTTTTGAAAGAGTTTGCATTCTACCAACAGGATAGATTCAATGATGCATCAATGCTAAGCATGAATTACAGCAAGGAACATACTAGTGCTGGCTTTTATTTTCTCGGAAAGATAATAAATGTTAACTATTTTCCAGCCTCTGTTAAATTTCCAATTATAATAAACTAATAAAGGCAGGGTAAGGGACATGCACCCTCACTATATGAAAGTCAGTATCTTGTCAGTGCCAGTCCAGGGAAATTCACTATTTAGCGTACTGTCTGGATGTCCACTGTTGCCACTTCTATTCAGCACAGTTCTGGAAGTCCTACCCAGGGCTGTTGGGCAAGGAGAGAAAGAAATTAAATGTGTCAAATCAGGAAAGAGGAGGTCACACCATCTCTTCCTCTGGATGGTGTTTTATTTGTTCTTGATCAACTGAGAAAACGCATGGACTGTTGTGGGTTTAAAATGAACATGTAAATTCAATTTGAAGAACTATCATGTATTAATTTCTGAAAGTATTCTTATCTTTTGGTTTTTACATATACTTTATCTATAAAATAATAATGATCCCATAGAAATTATTTTCTTTTTATGTCCTAACCTTTTGGTATTTTCTTAATTTATTTTTAACAGCCTTATTGAGGGCAATTGATATATAGGAAGAAGAGGCCATTTTAATTTTGACAAAGTCAAATTTACCTCTGGTTATTATTATTTTCTTTTCATAAATTATGCTTTGGGCCCCCCTCTTGTGCTCAGTCTGTCTTGCTCTCCCTAACCTTTCTGCCTTCCATGATGGCATCATGGGGCAAGAAGGGCCTTGGCAGATGCCAGCTCCTCCATCTCAAATTCTCTAGACTCTAGAACTGTGAGAAATAAATTTCTATTGTTTGTAAATTTCCCAATTATACCACTCTTATTATAGCAGCATGAGGCAGGCTAAGCCGCTGTCTTGTGCTATCTAACACCCAGCTTCTTGAGATCTGTCATTTCATACATGTTTAGGTGTTTTGGTCCTTGTTGTCTGTGCGCTTTCTTTAGGCTGAAGCAAAAATCTAGCTCCTGTAACTCCTCCTTGCCTGAAAGCAGAAGTTCCAAATTAATTTTAATATAAAAACAATATTAAATGTCTGAAAGTCACAGCTCTAGGGTTTTAAATGTGATGTCTCTGTGGATTAGAGTCAAGTATCAGGAGGCCTTGTATTATCCATTCCTATTCAAATTCCCCTCCAACGTCCCACCTTATAGTAATATAAGCTGGAGGGTTAGGCATTTATGGAAGCTGACATTTATATAAGACATACGATTTATAAAATACTCCTTTTTGGTAACATCTTCAATAGGTATGTCACTCAAACTCCTTTATGAGGTGTTTATTTACATCACTTATTGCAAAACTTACTTTCCCACCCATTTGTTTATCACATATTTATTGTGCAGTAATAAACCATGTGCCTGACTATGAACCTAACATTGTGCTGGGTGTTGGGTTCACACAGCTAGGAAAACAGGCAAAACTTAACGTAGCCGATATTCTAATAACTGAGAAAAATGCAGTGTGTTCTTCTTCACGATAATGGATAGAATGTTACACCATGTTAATATCTACCTGGATAGATACAGTTATATTTTTTTGCTTTAGTTGCCTGAAAATCAGAAAGCAAATTAAAGTACTTGCTCCAACAGCTACAAGGCTAGCATATTTATTTCTTCCTCCTTTCCTTGACATTAATTATTAATGTGTTTACAAAATATCTATTAACTGAAAATGTATCTTAGTAGCTAATTTCCTCAGATTGCTTTACTTTTTGTTTTTAGGAAGATAAAAATAACGTTCGTGTAGCTTAGGAGGGAAGGATGTGGCACAAAAATAAATATCTTCACAATTTTTTTTATCTTAGAATTGAAGGTATAGCATATATATTGACGGGTATAATTTAAGACAGATTGGTGAGTATTATAAAATGTCTGCTAAAAATGCTATAAATAGAGAGAGACACAGAGAGAGAGAGAAGATCAGAGAAGCTTTCATGTTCAAGATAGCAATCGGGCACTAATAAATGATGTTAAGGTAGAGAGGTGCCTAAAACACTCATAGAATAGGCATAGCCTTAAAATAAAACATATTTGTGATTCTAGATCCCTTAATTAATAATTCTATATGTGCTGGCCAAGTCTTTAATTTTGCTGAGCCTCATTTTACACATTTTTAAATTTTGAAAAATTATATCTACCTTTTAGAAATGTTGTGAAAAGCAATAATGCTATATTTAAACCATCTGGAATAGTACGTACCGTATGTGCACCCAATACAGATTAGCATTTGAGTGTGTGAATGTGTGTGTGTGCTGTCAGAGTTGTGCGCTAGTAAATTTAACGTTTATGTGATTCTTGGGATTGCTTAGTGGTAAAGTAAATAGAAAAAACAGGCTAAGGGGAACTTACAAAGCCTGGAAGAACTACTAATATGACACAATGGGTAATAAATAGAAATAAATAAATAAATAAAGGCAACATTAGCTTGCTGTTAAAAGTCTACTAAGTTTCAGGTACTCTGACTACAGCAGTCTGGGTTCAATCAGAAAAACAGTATAAACAGCTAAGCAGGGAAAGCTTAATATAAATCATTATCAAACATGATAAAAGAGTAGCTGGGAGATATAAGAAAACTCTGTATGGTACACTGGGGCTGCCAGAGAGCACCCAAGAAAGCACAAACTGGAATGAAGTCAGACCTTTGTGCAGAAGGTATGCTTCAGTCCATCTGTTATCAGAGAAGTTCATTGATTTAGTCAGTCTGGTCTGAAGTTGTTGGGCAGGCGATGGGCGTCACTCCAGAATGCCAGGGGAGGTGTAGTTGATCAGAAATTGGTGGCATGTGTGCACAAAGGAAATCTGGGTGCTAATAGAGGAAAGAGGCTTTCGTAGCATGTGGGCTGGTTGGGGTTATCTGGGTGTCAGTAGGGCAGGATGCCTTCAGATTATGTCTCCTGCTTTCTGTGTGTTATGGAAAGGCTGAGGCTGCAAGGGGGCAGAGGAACTTTGTGTCTTAGGTCCATGGCTGGGGCAGGGCTCTACTGGATGTCCTTACATCCACACCACTGAACTCAGCTCACACTGGGACACGTTGAAGAGCCTCTTTTTTCTGTTATGTTCCTCAAACATAGTCTCCATGATCTTAACATCATGTTCCCTTTAAAGAGGAGATGCTTACTGAAACTGTATCACTTAGCACCAGGTGTCTACTGAAGACTCCCCAGGAGTGGAGAGGCAGTAAATTGATAACCGAGTCACTGCTCCATGGCGTTACATTGGTGAATAAGATAGGATTTTGGATTAGATTTTATAGTTGAACGAAGTCCTGAGAATGTCTTGGATGACCAGTCATCCATATGAGTGTTTCTTTTTTTAAACTATAATGGGGAAAAAAGTAAAGCAGATGAAAATGATATCAAAATAAAGAGGAATTTTTTAGTAGGTCAATTTCTTAACTCTAGAAAGTCAAGATTTTTTTTTTTTTTTTTTTTTTTTTTACTAAATCATAGCTGTGTACATTAATGCAATTACAGGGCACAATGAGCTGGTTTTATATACAATTTGAAATACATCAAATTTGTTAACAGAGCCTTCAACTGCATTTTCTTAGTTACTGAAACTACAATGTTTTAAATTTTTTAAAAGTTTAAATGTTTTGAAAAGATTCCTTATTTTTTCTCTTTAGAAAACTTTACAAATCATAGTAAATAACATCTTGTATTCTGGGAGAAAAAGAATTTGCTCTTCCCATATCTAAATTTCCATAGTGCCCCAAATAATCCTGATATGATTTTAACCCACGTAGGCCTATATTCTCCTGGTGTGAATTTTGTACTCCTCTCCATCCCCACATCATAAATCTAGAACTATATTTTAATTTGCAGGTCACATCTTGTTTTAAAATGTAAAGTAAAAATGGTGCTTTCAAATTGTTAAGAGATTTGTTTGTTTGCACGAATCCTCTGGGGGTATGAATGTGAGGTGCTAAAACACTTCTAAGCTGTTCAAGGCTCATTACACAAGTCATCCGCAGACACAGACCTGCTTTACAGTCGGACTTCAAGTCTGAACAAAGGCTTCGCTATTTTTAGGGTCTTTTACTCCATGTAAGTGCAGGAATGGAAGCTGAGAGAAGCACCACGGGGGATCATGAGCTGCTCCCCGCTGAGAGGGGCTTCCAGAAGGCGGACCCGAGGCCAGTGATTTCATTATAAATGTATGAACATGTTTGGGAACGCGCTGGAGAGGGATTTATTTTCATTTTGAGCACAGAGCTTAAATCCTGAAGAATGAGTCCTTTTCTCTGGCATCGGTTCTGAGTGATTTACAAACGTTAGGCAGCACTTGTTGTTACCACTAAAGGCGGGTGTCTTTTTAGGCGATGGTTCACATTCCTGCGCTCTCAGGACAAAGCTTCAACCAAGAGAAGCTGGGTGTTATGGGATCCTGCCCAAAACGTCGCAGCCGATCAAGGCAGCTGGAGGCTTATGCCCCGGCAAACACCAGACTCAAATTCGATTAAGTCTTGATGCAATATATGTGCGACTAAAATAATGCAGGAGAAACCATATTCTACGGAGGCGGCCGGTTCCGACCCTTCCAATTCAGTAAGAGTCGAAGTGGACGGAGGGTTCTTACCACTCAGCGCCCTGAGAACCCGAGTGTGAGAGGAGCATGCTGGCACCGGCAACTCTCCGGACTGCTAGAATTTTCGTTCTTGAGCAAAAGTTTGTAAATCCTCATTTTCTCAAAGAGCAAAACTATAGTTTTCTGAGAAAAACTCTGCTTAGACTCTTGCTCCAAAGTTCTTTTCAGCTTTGAGCTTGTGTCTTTTGTCCCACTGATGTGTAGCCCCCAGGTCACTTTACTGTAACGGCCACACTATAATTGCCCTCATTTCTCCCAGCCAGTCACACCCCAAGGCCCTCAGCACATACCCCCCAGTCTCCTGCATATTCCAAACGCAGGCAGCTCTATTTTGGTCCTAGGTTCAAGGGAATAAGTAGCAATACATGACAATTTTTTTTCTCCTCACAAGCCCATTATCAAGGCATAAGTTGCTCTGGCCCATCATTTCAAAACTCAGAAGAAAAAAAAACTCTCCTTTTTGAAAGAAAAAAGGAACAGATAGATAATAGACATGCAGGTAAAAGCAAATTCCTAACCTCAGGCTTCTGAGATCTGACCTCCTCTTCAACTGTTGCTTTCCTAACTGGTTACATTGTCAGAGCCGTCTCTCCTTCAATATGAATCCCAGTTCAAGGAGATGTTGCTCTGTGTCTAGCAGAGCCCCTAGGACACAGCGGACACAGCGGACACAGAATGAATTCAAAAGCACACTCGGTGCTAATGTTCATCAAAATACAGCTATTTGTTCTAAAGTTTGCCTGAGATGACAGAAACAGGAGATGCCTAACAGTTCCAAAAAGTAGAGTTGATGGCTCAGTCTCCAGTGGCCAGGGGAACTATTTCCAGTCCTCGTATCGCCATAAAGTCCATAAAGATAAATGTCAGATCCATCCTCGCCTCAGATATTTGGGCAGCATGTGGTGTCTGCCAAGAGACCCTTCCCCTGCAGTTCCTAAAGATGGCAAACTGGAGGGCCGCTTAGCCACCCAAAGCAACTCCTAAGGGTTGTTAGTATCCTTAGTCAATATTTGAATTAAATTCTCTGTGGGGAACAATCCCTTCTCTTTTTAACACATTATTTTATATACATACATGACTTCTGTTCAGAAAGTTTCTGCCTGTCTATCAAAAGTGACACTTAGGTTTGCAAGTAGTGCTTGCTTTGCATTTTCCTGTCAGGTAAAGCAGAATGAAGAAGTGCCTTTTCTTATGAAAGAATTTGCGAATTTATTAAATAAAAAACTGATAAAAGTTTGGGAATGATTGTATGAAAAATTATTTTTTAAAAGCTTTAAGAAATGAGTGCGGGGATATAGTTTAAAAATAACATCCAAATGATCTCCAGTGATAATTTGCACCTCTAGTTTTGGGGGGGGTGGTGTGTCAGCCACTCTCCGGAGGCGCCATTAGTCGGTGTTGCGTGAAGTCTACGGTTCCTTCTTCACACCTTCGCCTTACGGATCTCTCACAATGACTTTCCCCATATGTCAGGGAATATGTTCACGTCTCTTCCTTCCTAAAATTGTATGTTAACACTTCCTTCCTCTCTCTAATATTGGTCTGTCTTCCTCCTTCCTCTGTGCACTGTCTTCATTTGTCACGGTCATTTCATTCAAAAATGCTCCCTACACATAGTTTGATGTTATATTTGATGCATATACAATTTACAGGAGACATAGGAGCAAGTTACAAATTCATCACCTATGCAAGAAGCAAGATGTTACCAGTATCACTGGATTTACTGAAGAGTTTCTCCCCAATTTCTTTTTATTGTTTTTTTCTGAAAGCTGACCATCATCTGAATTCTATGTTTGCCATAGTTTGGTATTTTTTGTTATTTACATACATACTTACATTCATGCATATATATTATACACACATACGTATGATGTAATTTTATTTCTTAGACTTATAGAAAGATTATACTGTATATAATCTTCCGAGATTTGCTTATGCACCCAAGATTCATCTATGATGTTGCATGTGGCTGCTGTTACCCACCCTGGCTGCTGAGTATAACAAGTTACATTCTTCCCTCAATGAACATTTCAGTTATTTGCATCTTTTTCCTCTATAATTAATACCACTATTATGTACATTTCTAACTATTTCTAGAAATGAATTTCTGTGCTGTTATGCACTCTTCAGCTTACCACTATCCCTTTACCAAAACCATTCTTGCCAAAGTTGCTAGTGAGTTTTTCATTGCTCTATGTAATACAATATTTTTCTTATTGACCCCTTTTCTCCGTTTGATCTGAAGAGAAACCAGAGTATCCCTTTTCTCCGTTTGATACTATCTTTATTCTCAGTGTTGACAGCTTTGGTCTGGGTTTTCCTTCAGCCTCTCTTCTCTGTTTTATCCTAGAGATCTTAGAAGTGTCCTCATAACGCACCATCTGGTTAGTAGTTGGTATATATTCTGGTTCTTTACTGTATAATAAGGTACTTTAAAAACTGAATGGATTCCAATGTCCTTTATATCTCTTTGTGCCCATGTGCAATGTCTCCATGTAATGCTATTAAAAAAGAAAAAATACTGAATGGATATATAGAGATAGTCATTGTTTCGTGGGTCAAAAACTGATAGTGTTTAAGTCAGGGCTTGTAGGGTACCCATCACCTGAATGTATTGATTTTATCTAACAAGTAGGTTTTTAACCCCTCCCCTCTAATAAAAACATTTATATCCCTGTAATATTTTGAAATAAAGAAATATCCTTGGCTGGGAAATTGTTCTGCTGCCCATTGACTGGGATCTCTGGCTGGTATCCAATGGGTGGTTGATTAGATGTAAAAGGTCCCAGGGTTTTTATTCAAATGGCTGACACCTTAGTGGGAAAGATGAAAAGCTGCCTCAAGTCAGATGCTTGGCTCACACCTGTTATTCTAGCACTCTTGGAGGCCAAGGAGGCAGGACTGCTTGAGGTCAAGAGTATGAGACCAGATTGAGAAAGAGCAAGACCCTGTCTCTACCAAACATTAGAAAAAAACTAGCTGAGGATCACAGTGCATGCCTGCAGTCCCAGCTGCTCAGGAGGCTAAGGCAGGAAAATCGCATGAGCCCAGGAGTTTGAAGTTGCTGTGAGCTATAATAATGCCACTGCCCTCTAGCCTGGTGAGAGAGTGAGATTCTGTCTCAAGGAAAAAATTTAAAAAAGGCTGCCTCAGCTGCCCTTCTCCTTCAGAACCTCTTCATGTGATCTCCCCAGCTGAGGAATGAAGTTTTCATATGGTGGCTCAGCAATCAGAGAGACAAAGGTATAACCTGCCCATCTCTTAAACACGGGGCTAGAAACTAGCCTAGTGTTTCTTCTGCTACGCTTCATTGGTCAAAATTATCTAACAGTAGAATATATTTTCTCATTGTTTAAATTTGTGTGTTCTTGAATATTATCGTGCTTGAATTTCCTCTAATATGCTTATTTACCAATTTCTTTCTCAGAGATAATAGCTGTCTGGATACTTAGCCCAATTTTAATTGGGTATGTTTTTAAAAATAATTTGTCAGCTATCCTTGCCTATTGGAACATGAATCCTTTGCCTATTATAGGCTTTACAAGTATTATCTTCCTACTTATAAAAGCTTTTATTTGCTTTATCAGATATTTTGACATAGAGAATGTAAAAAAAGTTAGTATAGCCAAATTCGTTCATTTTCTTTCTTCATAGCTTTTGAGCTCCCTGTCCTGCTTAGAAAGAATTGTCTTAAGATTTGTGGCAATACAGTTTGACAACAGCAGTACAAAATAAACACACCTTCTATAATGTTCTTTAAAGTAAATGAAATAATCATAAACATGTCACAATATTGAATTCAGTTTAGAATAGCTCTATTACAATGATATATGAGCATTAAGTTGGAGAATTGATTAGTACAACAAGCTAAAGCCTTTACATGAACCAAGCTTTGAAAGGGATGTCGTTATCTCATGGGACTTTAAGCCACACAACTCTTGGCCTGCGTGTGTCTTTTTCCTGGTGTTTAGATGATGTGTATCCAGGAGCAAGTGTCTCTTTCCACTCTTCTCAGTGTATTTATCATGGGAAGATCCTCTGAGCGTCAGCATCTGTCTGTAAAGATTCATTCAAAGGTCATTACCATAATACTACACTAGGTGTGGATATTGTTGATCTCACTTCTACTGAAATCTACTCCCTTCCCACATGGCTCTGGTCAGTAACCATTGCCTTCTTTTTGTCCCACAGCGGAGCTTATACGTTGGGCTGGAATCATTCTTTTCGCTCCTAGACTGCATCCCTGTAGGTGGACACTGCTGGCAGGTCAAGTCTTTGGCTTCCTTTGTATTTACTCTGATCTAGGGAGTATTTTTCAAGGAAGCACATAAAGTGACTGAGAAAGGCCAGGTTAGGGTTTTTGACAAATGCTGTTATCTAAACACAGTTACCTCTCCTGTTAAAAAACGAGGCCACTTCTCAAGTGTCTCAAATAGAAACTAAACTAATGGGAAGTGAAACTTGGGTGATTTTCTTTTCCAAAATTCTCTTCTTGTTCATGACCCAATGAACATCTTTACTGACCGTCTCCTCCTTGTAACTACTGTCCCTGTCTTGGACATAATTCACAATATACTTTTGCTCCCTCTTCCTCAGTGTTCCACTAAGGCCACCATAGAGAGCCATCATGGTGGGGTGGCTGGACTTAAGTCGACCCTGGGACCAAATCTCAGATCTACTATTCACAAATTTAGGTCACCAAACCTGTTTTAATGCTTGGGAAATAGTAATAATACAAATCTTATCTCACAAAGTTGCCATCATGATTACTGATAATGTATGAAAATCATCCAGAATAGTTTTTGGTCTACCATCAAGGGCCCAAGAAGATAGTAATTTTAAGTACCATATTTGTTTAGGATATCTTAATATAGAGTGACCTGGCTAGAAGAGACTTCCAGGGTATACCAGTGCCATTCCAGGCCTTCTAGACAAGAAATGTGTGGAATAAATTTCAAGTTGTTTTCAGGGCTACATTTACTTTTATATTTTACATCTCATATTCTTCTCATTGATCTGTATCTTCAGTTAACAGAGATACATTTTTTACTTTTTCCACAAAAGAACTTGTGCATTTACCCTAATCTAGAAACAAACAAAAAAAGAGTGTCTTCAATTTTTATAAGCTCACTCGTGACTTTCATCCTATGTTTATGAATGGGATTTTAGACGGAAAAGAAATAATCTCTTGAATTTTGGATCACAAATCTAGGCCCTTAGTTCTCAATCCTAAAATTCATCAGACATTCTCAAATTTTAAATTAGAGTCTTTTGCCAAAACTAGTATTAGGCCAAATGTGAAAAGGTCAAAAAAGGAATGAAGAGATAACATATTTGAATATACACAGAGGGTGCCGAAAGATGTATACACATAAGAAAGGAAAAAAGCTGTATTAAAATTGTAGTAGTATATACTGATAATAAAAGATGAATACAAATCAATCGAGCACTTCTTGTAATTGCAGAAGTCAATTGTGACTTGAGTATTACAATTTTAATACCCCCTTTTTCTTTCTCAAAATGTGTATACTTTTGCCTTTGACACTCTTTGTATTTTATGGCTTATTTACTTATATCTTTCTGTCCAAGATCAATTGCCAAATTTTATACCTATAAAAGTTCAGAAATCAAACAAGGAATATATTTTTTTTTTCCAAACTTCTGGAGGGCTTATTGAAACAAAATTGCTGGACGCCACCCCTATAGTTTCTGATATAATAGGTCTGGATTAGGTTTCAAAAATATTCCTATGTAACACGTTTCCAGATGATGCTAGATGCTATTGGTTTGGGAATCACTGATAAACATTTAAAGCAACAAGTACGGTTGTAATGTATTTGACTTTCCTAAACATGTCAAACATCTGATGAGGCCGCCAAACTAGATACATAAGCAAGATCATCTTTTTTGAGACAGAGTCTCACTCTGTTATCCAGGCTTGAATGCCATGGCATCAGCCTAGCTCAGAGCACCTTCAAACTTCTGGGTTCAAATTATCCTCCTGCCTCAGCTTCACTGGTAACTGGGACTACAGGCACCTGTCACAACCCCCAGATAGTTTTTCTATTTTTATTAGAAACCAGGTCTCACTCTTGTATTCTTTTCATCACTTCTCTGAGTCCTCAACAGAAGCCTAATATCCTTATCTCTATTCTTCTCAAGAAATACCTCTTGAATGTTGTATCAGAGATACTGTGGCAGTTTCCTGTTATCCTTACACTTTGACCCCTACAAGGCTGATCATTTTATTTTAATTGCTTGATCTTTAACTGTGATTAGTATTACCAGCTGTGCCTTCTCCTGGGCTTTTTGTGGACATAGATAAGCCCATATGAACACTAATTAGGGATACTGAGATTGACTGTATTATCTCTCCAACATAGTTTCTGCCATTGCAATGATCGGTTGTTGCATATAAATATTCCATTACACAGACGGGGAAGAGAGAGAGGACAGATGAGTATGGCTTGCTCCACTGTCTGTTGCTACACGATGCAAATTCCTGAATTAAATGAACTGACAAATCTATCACGCTCAACAGAAGACATGACCTGGAACTGCTCTGTCTCACTGTACATTTTCTAGCATTTATGCATAGTTGATGCCATAATTTTCTCTTCATGTTGTATGAATGTTATATTTTCTTACTAATTCTTAACTTGCTTAGAGATAACACTACAATTTTTTGGAAGGGGGGGGGCTCCCAGGCTATAAAGTGGTTTAATGCTGAGGGTATTTAAATAGATTCATATAGAATTACATGTACAAATAGTCTCTCATGAGTCTAAATTATTTGTTTTGTTACAATTTTTGACATTCTATTTTCTAGGTTTATTTTTATATTTCCTTACTTGTATTTCCATCAGTTTATTTTGTTCTTATTCTAACTTCATGTAGTAATTAATTGAAATATTCTTATCTG
>NW_003852409.1:6355905-6363993 GCF_000181295.1 Otolemur garnettii
GTGCAATTGAAAAAATATACATACATCTTACAGCTTTCATATTTCAATATTTTCTGTCATTTATATAAATGTTATTGTATTTCTGTTTAACCTACCAAAATTAACGTTCCCACTGTACTTACTCCTCTCCTCTAATATGGCACATTTCACTTTATAACTTTGAAAACTCGTCTTTTGTTAAATATATGCCAGTGTGTATTTCCTAAGAACAAGAACGTTTTCTTGGATATGTTTTTATAATGATCAAAATTATCCTATTATTTTTACTTATCCTATGATTCAGCCATTAACCAGATGACGGGGTCTTGGAATGAGGAATGAAGAGAATTGACACAGAGTCTGTGCCAGGGGACTGAGGAACTCTGGGTGGAGCCCTCCTGAGGAAACCGTGGGTCCATATTTATTATCATAAGACAGGAAGCAGTAGATGAAAGCTGCTTGCCTGACATTACCCCTGATTAGGGACAATGTGGAGAAGACCAGACAGAATGTCTCCACATTTCTTTTTTCTTTTTGCAAAATAGCGGACCCTGAGCACAACCTCTGCCTCCAGCATCAAGAGACTTTTGAAATCTAGAAAATGTTTACCATACCCCTTGGGCCTGGTACTGCCACACCTCACATATACATTCTCCCTTGGAGGCCAGTTTTCTAATCTGCACACACACAACTCACATGCCATTCTCATGATTCTCCAGTTCTCTCAAGCAGGAAGTGAGTCTTACGGTAAAGATCAGGGCTCAGTTTCCCTTACAGAATTTCTCTTTGAATTTTCTAACATTTTTATGCTTTGGGTAATTGGAATTACTTTTAATAGTCTACTTTTAATGGTCCTCTCCTTAAAGTTGTGATTCCTTTGTTTTCTAGAGTAATTGAAATAGGACAAACATGAGTCAGGCCAGCAAATCTTAGGAAACTTGAGTATCTTGTGACACTGTGGAAACTGGTTCAGTTCAGTATAGAAGATAATTTGAGGAACAAAATTTTCATAGCTATTTAAAACGAAAGCTTAAGACAGCATAAACTTGAGTTTGAAAAGCAGAACAATCATATCAATTCAGTTGGTAATTTAATTTGCACAGTTGATTCAGAAAGATCTCAGATAAAGTAGGAAGACAATATATGAATTATTTCCGGAAATTATCCAGCCATTGTTAATGTTCATACGTAGTATTACATGGCTGGATACTGTCTGGACAGACCTGGTAGATGTTAAAATAAAATGGAACCAGATTTGAGTGCCAAATGTGCCACTTACTTGTTGATAATCTTGGAGATTTTATTTACTATCTCTAAGGTTCAATTCCTCATTTGTATAATGGCCATAGTAATAGAACCAAACTCATAGTACGGTTGTATAGATCAAGTAATGCAATGTATATGAAGTGCCTGTAGCAATGCCTGGCAGATGGTAAGGGGTCCATAAATGTTAACTCTTGTGGTCACTTTTTTTATTGACAATGAATTAAAATTTAAAAGTAGTCTACTTATTTGCTTTGTTTGCCTTTATTCATTCATTTAGTAAACAAATGATGGTCAGCTCCTTTTTCCAGGTATGTGCTCAGTATTGGAGACAACATCAGTGAACAAAGCAGATGTGACTCACATCCTCATAGAGCTCCTAGCTCAGCACTGAGGAGAAACAATGGTTTGAATTGTCCTTCCTTTGTCGAGTTAAAGTTTTATCAAAGGAAATTATAACAACATTTACAAAAGTGCCCAAGACATGGATGTATGATAATCATCACACCAGTCCTCCTATGAATAACCTTCCAAATCTAGAAATAGCTAATTTCCCCTATCAGCTGGACGCTCCGACCCCAGACTGTAGAGAGCATATTGACCTTTTTGTTTGCATCATCACTTATGTGGACGTTCTGAAATAATGTCTATTTTTGTTTGCTTTTGATTTTTATCTAAATGGAACCATACTTTGTGTTCTCTACATTGCCTTGCTCTATGTGTCTCCATCTATAATCCTTTTGCCCTCTGAAACTTCATGTCTGAGAGAGTCACCCACGTTGTTGCTTCTTGTTCTGATTTTTCTTCTTGATGGACATTTGAGGTTCCCACTGTTGGTTATGATAACCATGCTGCTCTAACCTTTCTAGTACTTGTGTGCATTTTGGCCACGTTTATGATTGCATTCCTTTGAACATACTTAGAAGTAGAATTGTTGGGTCATATGGTAAATATATGTTCATATTTAGTAGAGCATGGCAAACTCATTTTTGAAGTAATTGTAACAAGATATACACATTTTAGTGGTTTATCATTTTTTTAATGAAAAATATTGGTTCAGAATTGAAACTCAACATTGCTTCTCAGCCTTTTGGCTAAGATCAGGGGTAGAATTGAAATCCACTGAACCAATCACTCAGGCAAACAGGTGGGACCTTTTGTAATTTATGTTTATACTTTCCTGCTCATCTCTCTTTCTCTTTTATTTTTTATAACCTAGACACACAATCTGCTTTGTCCATATTTAACTTTAATGTAAATATTTCATAATTTTAGAAAATTTTCATAGATTGAGATCTACGCTTCTAGATTACCATGGCTGTTGATTTTATTTACTGTAATGTTCTGTCTGTACACTGAGTGACTTACTCCTGCACTGATTAAACTATGACTATGTAGATCGGTTGAATGTGTATTATGAATTCTAGTCACTTAATGTATAGGGGCAAATAATAGTTCAATCAACATCCCCTATTAGCTGGAAGGTCCCACTCCAGACTGTAGAAACACAGTGTTTTGTTTTTATTTTCATAGAAAGAAAATATACAGAAATTCAGGGGAAAATAAAAAGTTAATCAGAGAGAATGAAAGAATTAAATCATCACAAATATAACCACAATGTCATCATATTGCCAAAGTCATAATGAAAACTAAATACACAAAGGTGTTAAAAACAGGATTGATTTTGCTATTATAATTTATTTATCAGAGGCTGATTTTTTAAAAAAAATTTCAGATTTCATGAGGGTACAAATGATTAGGTTACATTGAGTTTCCAAGGTCAAGTTCAAGTGGTAGTTGAGGCAGTTGAGCCCTTCATCCTGGGGTGTGCTGCACAGCCTCATAATGTGTCCATCGGGTGAGAGCTGACCAATCCCCCACCTCCTTTCCCTTTTCTCTCGTCCTCTACTTGAATATACTTTTGTTATTCTCTCCTATGGGCATGTAGTTGTTTTTCTGTTAGTTTCATGTTAGTATTGAGAACATTGGATACTTACCCTTCTGTTCTTGTGGTACGTTACTAAGAAGAATGTGTTTCAACTCCATCCAGATGAATTCAGAAGATGTAAAGTGACCATCATTTTTTATAGATGAATAGTATTCCATGGTACACATATACCACGGATTATTAATCCATTAATGGGTTGAAGGGCACTTGGGTTGCTTCCATGTCTTGGCAATTGCGTATTGAGCTGCAATAAACATTTTCATGAAAATGTCCTTGTGATGAAATGGTTTATTTTCTTCTGGGTATATTCCTAGTAATGGAATTTCAGAATCAAATGGAATGTCTACATTGAACTCTTTGAGGAGTCTCCATACTTCTTTTTTTAAAGGCTGTGTTAGTTTGCAGTCCCATCAACAATGTAAAAGTGTTCCCTTCTCTCTGCATCTATACCAACATTTACTGCTTTGAATTTTTGTGATGTGGGCTCTTCTCTTTGGGGTGAGGTAATATGTTAGGGTGGTTTTGATTTGTATTTCTATCAGATAAAGATCTTCATTATCTAGTAATACTCAAGATATTTTTTACTTTTTAAGTCAACATATTTGTGGCTTTGATTTAGGAACTTAGGATACATGGAAGCAAAATAGTTGTGTACGTGTGTGTGTGTGTGTGTACATGTGTGTATGTGTATGTAAGGGCATAGCATGCATAATTGAGTACATGTAGTCATATTTTATTTCAAAGATTCTTTTTTTCTTTTTCCCTTGAGACAGGGTCTCTGTCACCCAGGCTAGAAAGCAGTGGCACCATCATAGCTCCCTATAGCCTCAAACTCATGGGCTCAGGCAGTCCTCCCTCCTCAGGCTTCTGAATAGTTAGGAATACAGGCATGAAACATCATACTCAGGTAATTTTTAAAATTTCTTTATAGAAATGAGGTCTCACAATGTTGTCCAGGCTGGTCTCCAACTCTTGGGCTCAGGCCTTGGACTGCCAAAGTGCTGGGATTGCAGGTGTTGATCACCATGCCTGGCCCAAAGATCCTTTAGATGTCCCTTTGGTCAAAAATAACAGAAAGAACCTAAAAAAAAGATGTTTTTTTCTTACAACGGGACTAGGAATGTAATCTATGTATCTCAGAATTTAATCGGTTCCTGCTATCATAATTAAATATTCAGCAATTATAAGACGAGGGAAATGAATTTTCAAGGCCACAAAGAGTGGCACAAAATAATGTATTGCTTGTTCTATTTTTCATAAAGTGGTAAAAACAGATACAATTTTGCCTTTGTACTTAAATATTATAGCAATGTAGCTCCATGAATTTAAGGTTTCATCCTTGTAGTTTTCATCAGATACCAGCAGATGGCAGATTTATTTTCTTTATCATTAAGACTGCTGCATTCTAGTTCTCTAACGTTGAACAACAGGAAATGAAAAATCTTAGATTCATCATACATTGAATGCTTTGTTGACAAATGATAGCCTTATTTAGTTTATAAAATTCACTCATAATAGTTATTATAAACAGATACTTGGCATACAGTGATTAGGCTCTGCCTGGTAAATTGAAACATGTCGAATACGTACTTACAAGATGTTTGCAGGGCTACCTGGAAACATCTCAAAGCTACTACGAAAGCTGTGAGAAAGACTGTGTTATGTTCCATTATTTCATGTCTAAGAAACACAGTTCATAGTGTCTTTTCTGATTCATCGTGCTCAGCTGATTGGTGTTGCTGGGAGGGCTTCATTCGTTTCCATCTTCATGGATTTTACCTTACTTGATTTTTGTGCACTTCAGAACTTTCATAATAACCCACCTATCATTGGTGGAGGTGCTCTTGGAGGCTGGATCAGGCTGGAAGGGAATTTCTTTTTTAAACCATGTAGTGCAGTAAATTACATGTTTCCAGGCAAGAGAAGAAATGAAATTGAAATCAATTAGAACAGTGAAAGTCAAAAGCTGAGAAAATGGAAGCTGATGACTAACCAATGAACAGTTAGAACGATTGTCAACAATAAAGAACATTGAGGTCTGAAGCCCTAGTGAGATCAAAGCTGGTGTTAAGATAGTTTAAGACCTAAGTTTATGCACATTGTATTAATTTTCTATGGCTGTTGTAATCAATCATGAAAAATGTAGTTCTCGTAGTCCTGAATGAGAAAAGTTAAAAATGAGTCTCACTGGCCTAAAATCATTGTGTTAGCAGGACTACGTTCCTTTCCGGTGGCTCTAAAAGGGAATCCTTTTTTTTTTTTGAGATGGAGTCTCACTATGTTGTCCTTCATAGAGTGCGTGGCATCACAGCTCACAGCAACCTCAAACTCTTGGGCTTAAGTGATTCTCTTGCTTCAGCCTCCCAAGTAGCTGGGACTACAGGCTCAATGTCTGGCTATTTTTTGGTTGCAATTGTTATTATTGTTAGCTGTCCCTCACTGGGCTTGAACCCTCCAGTCTTGGTGTATGTGGCCAGCACCCTACACACTGAGCTACAGGTGCTGAGCCGTTTATTTATTTTATTTTTTGTCTTTCCTCTAGTTTCTAGAGGTTGCACACATGGCTTGGAGCATTCAAAGTCAGAAATGATCTGTTGACTCTTTCTCACATTGCATCCCTCTCACTCTTGCCTCCTTCCTTCCTTTACTTGAAAGGACCCTTGTGATTACATTTTACTCACCTGGATAACCAAGGACAATTTCTCCATTTCTTAATTCCCAACTTGTAATTTTAAATCCTATTTGTCACGTACTAAAACATATCCACAGGTTCTGGGGAATCAGGACATGGCCATCTGTGGGACTATTTCTCTGTCCACCATAGACAATGGGTATGTTCTTCACTCATTTGGCTGGCTGGAATATTTACTTAAAATAAAAGCAAACCAGGATGAACCAAATAAACGCGCAATCATATGACTACATCAGGTCTATATAACCTGCAAGCTAATTCTCTGTGCAGTGATAACAACTAGAGGTGAAGAAGGACTGGTTTGGGGCCACTTTGCAAGCTGTTTAAGTGGCAGGCACAACATTTTGCATAATTTTCTTTCATTTTTTTTCTAATATTTCTTTATCCTCTGCCATATGTTTCCCTTGAAGCAAAACAGTTTAAGAATCACAGCCTTGCCTAAAACTTACTTATTGATATCATTTATATATTACTTAATTACTTCCCTTAATTATTTTATTAGTTTAATTAACATTTACCTAATATTTATTTAAATGTTCCAATTATGTAAGCAAGAGGCTCTTTGCCATTTTTGGTATTGATACAGACTCAACTCTGATTTTGCAGGAATATTCTTTCAGATCTCTATGATATTCATAACATTTTACTAGCTAAGAAATTTTATTAAATAACCATCCTATAAATTAATAGATAATCAAAGCAGAGCTAATTCATGGTGCATGAACATCCTCCATTTCAGTGGTTCTCAGAGTCACTTTCACATTGGAATTTTCTGGGTTTTCAGAACTATGACACGTGGAGTCAATCCTACACAAGTTAAAATATCTGGGGATAGAATCTGAGTATTAGCATTATTTGAAGCCTCCTCAAGTGTTTTTAAATGATTTTTTAATTATCATGGGTGCATATTAGTTATGTATATTTATAGTTCACATGATGTTTTGATAACACTGCAAAGTATATATCCAAAAAAAAAAAAAAAGGAAGAAAATCAGTATATCGAAAACATACTTGTAGTCCTATGTTCAGTGGAGCACGATTCCCTGGGTGGTTTGAATGTGCAGTCATAGTTAAGTGCTATGCTGTACAGCTTATACCCCCCTGTTTTTCATTCCTCTCTTGTCTGTGCTTTTTTTCTCCCAAGTCTGCTGTTGGCTGAGAGATTCCCTTTCCCAAGTAATAGATGAAGTTAATTGGAAGCCTCTGTTTTTATTGAAGCTGTCAGGCTCTATTTCCTGTGCAAAATCAAACTGGCTTGTTCCTGACAGCAACTGCCTTACCTGTTTCTCTGAATCAACAGATAAATTAAGGTACAAACATATTCAAAGCGATAACAACAGGTTTTCTCTACGGGCATAAAATTGTTTTAGTTTTAAGTTACCTGATCTGTTTTACTGATGACAATGTTTTTACCAAAGAGATGTTGAGTAATGATTACCACGATCTCCCTGCAAGTTTGTCATTTTAAGTCAAAAGTATGTGTGTGCAATGCGGATCATTTGCATTCATCTCTTCATCATTTGAAACCAGCCATCATTTGAAACTATGAGCTGACTTCATAACAGCTTCCTATTATGGACAATATTTGGACATGAGTAATGGTAAAAGCACCATGAGGTGTCACAAAAATTAAGTGCCTCCTGTGCCATGGCAGCTTTGAATGCTATTTTACTTACAGAGTTTTATGTTCCTCAAATACTATAGTATGTTTTAATAGACAATTCTGAATGAATATAACATCCTATTACAGACTTGGAAGAGAAAAAAGTTTATCTTACATATCTGTAGCCAAGAAGGTAATTTTGGCCTTTCACGCCAGTGGATTTTTCTCTGTTCTTCTTAGTGTGATAATAGATTTGGTTAATATTTAAAAATCTATATTTTGAATATTTTATTATGTAAAATTAAACATTATTTATGAAACTTCCTGCCTTAAAGCTGACTGAATTTCCTGCTAATTCGGTTTCTCTCAACTTCTCTTATGATATTCCCAGAGTTAGAGACAAAGCTGCATCTATGTGATACTTGTTTGGGTCTAGGCTTGCGTTGAGAACTCACTGTGTGGAAAGTGGGAATTAATTTGAATGTTGAATCACACACAGGCATTCCTCATTTCTTGCGTCTCACTGTATTGTGCTTCGCAGATACTGTGTTTTTTCAAAGTGAATGCTATGGCGATCCTGGGTTCAGCTAGTCTGTCAGTGCC
>NW_003852409.1:6364524-6405843 GCF_000181295.1 Otolemur garnettii
TGGATAGAAGATCAAACCAGCCACAACATTCCCTGAAGCCAAAGCCCATCCAGAGCAAGGCCCTAGCTCTCTTCAATTCTATGGAGGCTGAGGGAGGTGAGATAGTTGAAGAAAAGTTTGAAGCTAACAGAAGTTGCTTCATGAGGTTCAAGAAAAGGAACCATCTCTAAAATATAAAAAGTGCAAGGTGAAGAGTAGGTGTTAATGGAGAAGCTGCTGGGCGGTATTTAAGAAGATCTAACTTAGACAGTTAGTGAAGGTAGCTACACTGAAAAGCAGATCTTTAAAGTAGATAGAACAGGCTCATCATGGAAGAAGATGCCATCTAGGACCCAGAAGGGAAGGAGAATTGGAAGTGACTGAATTTCTGTAATCATGTGAAAGAACTTGAGTGGACAAAGAGCTACTTCTTATGGGTAGAAAGAGAAAATGGTTTCTTGAGATAAAACATACACCTGGTGAGGATGCTTGGAACATTGTTCAAATTACAACAAAGGATTCAGAATATTATGTAATCTTAGTTAATAAAACAATGGCAGGGTTTGAGAGGATTGAGATCAATTTTGAAAGTTCTACTAGGGTTAAAATGTTATCAAACAGCATTGGATTCTATAGAGAAATATTTTATAAAATGAAGGATCAATTGATGCCCAAATCTTTATCGTTGTTTTATTTTAAAAAGTTGCCATAATCACTCTGACCTTCAGCAACCACCACCCTGATTAGTCAGCAACTGAGGCAAGAATCTCTATCAGCAAAAAAATTACAATTTTTTTATGGCTAAGATGATTGTTAGCATTTTTTAGCAATAAAATTTTTAATTTTTAAATAACAAAATGTTTTCATTATTTAATTTATTATTTATTGTTTCAGTTTGGCCAGAGCCAGGTATGAACCTGCCACCCTCAGTATATGGGTCTGATGCCCTATCCACTGAGCAACAGGTGCCACCTAATTTATTATTTTAAATGATAAAAATTTTTAAATAAGTGTATGTGCATTTTTAAAGACATAATGCTATTATGTAGACTACAGTATATTGTAAATGTAACTTTTATATGAACTTGAATCAAAGAATTTTTGTGACTTGCTTTACTGTAATACCTACTTTATTACAGTGATCTGGAATTGAACAACAATATCTCCAAGGTGCGCCTACAGTTTTACAGAAAATACACCTCTCTGGAGTCCAAATTTCCTATAGATCTCCAGGGCTAAGATGGTAAAGAAATGGTCAAAGAAGTGTTCCCTTCTCTGCTATGCCCTCAAAGGAGAAGGGACTTATCCCGAGGAAAGGGTGGGTTCAGATGCACAATAGTAGATGGAGACACCAGTGTCTGATACAATCTGTTAAGATACTCAGAGTATCTTCCAACCCCTATGCTGGTGTCTGAGAAAAAAATTGTACCAACAAATTTGAACAGGCAAGGAAGACTTTATTCAAAGTGATGGTAATACAGAAGAGGCTGAACTCATCTTAACAGAAAAAAATGGAAAAGATTGGAGTGTGTTTGAGCACTGAGATCAGCTAGTAGGAAAATACTGGTTGACATTGGGGGATAGGTTGATCCATGAGATGTGTTAATCATATTGCATTATTTCTGAGTTTGCAAATGTTGTTCTTTGTAAATAGGCCATCTGTGTTTGGTAATTGGTACCTGTCAAAGTTAGTCTCCTATCCTCTCACAGAGAGTAGGATAGGGGTGCCCTCTCCTTCAGGTTTACATTTCAAAGAGATGGTTCCCAGATTTTTGAGAAAGATGTTTCAATGATTATAAAACTGGCTCGTTGCAGGGAAGATACTTACCTACATTTCAAATAGGAAGAGAAATAATTTACAGTTGCAAGTTTTCTAACGTAAGTGCTCTAAGAAGGACATCCGGCACTTGTATAAGAGAAACCTGTCGAAAGTGTAATCAAGCTGAGGGGGACTTACTCTGTCTTCATGACAGGACCACTGCTATCTAAAGAGTGATTTAGATAGTCAGGCATTGTGGTGGGTGCCTGTAGTCCCAGCTACTTGGGAGGCTGAGGCAGAAGAATGGCCTAAGCACAAGAGTTGGAGGTTGCTGTGAGCTGTGACTACCTAGGGCGAAAAAGTGAACTCTGTCTCTACCAAAAAAAAAAGTGATTCAGATAATTGTAATGCTGTAAAAATTTCTTTAAGAAAACAAGAGACCCAGAGGAGTGGGGGTTGAGAAAAGGCATTTCTTCATAACCAGTCTGCACACTAATTGTTGAAGCAGAAAGGAGCAGAGTCTCCGCTGGAGGCAATGAAGAGCTGAGGCTGGTAAAAGATCAACAGGAAGTAATTGCAGAGATAAGAAGAAGCATCCCTTCCTGGGAAGCCGCTGGGAAGTACGGCTCTTCATTTGGCTAGGGTGGTTGGCTGCTGTGGGGCCCAGCACAGGAAAATCATTCAGTATAATAGAAAGTGACAGTTAATTCTCATGGGCACATGTGAGCACTGCATGAACCCCTCTGGAATCCAAACGTACTGCAGCCATGCCTTGCTTGATGCGGGTTGCATCACTGTGGGGACCACGTAGAGTGTCCTTACATGACCTTTGATGGTGTAACCTACCCTGAACCTAGGCTATAGGCTTTAGCCTTTTTCTTCTAGGCTTTGAACACTTGCAGCCTGTTACTGTATTGAATACTGTTGCAGGAACAACACAAGGATAGGTATTTGGGTATGTAAACATATCTACCTATAGAAAAGCTACAATGTAAATACAGTATTTAAATCTTACTGTACCACCATAGTATATGTGATCTGTTCTTGACATCCTGATATTGGGCATGCCTGTATTTGAAAGTGGTTATGGTTTCAGTTATATTGTTGGGAGGAAACGGTCCTAGAATATTGCCTTCTTCTTCTGATGCATTATAGTTTTGGAAGCAGCATACCTTACCAAAAAGTAATACACTTATCTCTATTACTCAAATAGAAGTTTCACTTTCAGTGTTCCACTTACTACTTATGTGATCTTGGGTACATTACTTAAATTCCCTGTGCTTGAATTATATTTGTACTTCTTAAAAATTAAAGCAAAAATACTGTGGGTGATTGATGTAATGACCAAATGTATAAAAAGTACAAAGCTTATGCCCACCTGGCATATGACCCCTCTCCTAAAGGGTCCATTCTACTTCCTCCACTACATTCCTATGAATACATAAACATGATAAATTATCCACATATCAAATTCTATCAGTCCTAAAAACTAATTGATGTTAACTACTTGACTAAATTATTTGCTTTTCTTAGATGGTCTCTGTGTATAGAAAATCAAGAAACCTAAGAAATTATTCAAATTATTAAGGTGATTGAAACTGCCTGACTTCAATTACTTGAATGATTCAATTGAAAAAAATAGTATTTTCTTAGTATAATGGCCTCAATTCCTAGTGTATGCATATCTAGTGAGCCAAAGGAACTGGAACGAAATGACTGCAGTTTGCAACTAGAATATCACTAACTTAATTCTAGCAACACTTTTTGATAAAGTGAACTTTTTATCATGTAATGAAACATTAATACATTTGTAAGAAATCTCTTTAAATTTTCTCATTTTTTTACCAAAAAGATAAAGATACCATGATTTATTGATTGAACATCATCTCTAATTTCGTTACAACTAAACTGTGGAACTTATGAAAATATATAATCTAAATTCATGATTTACAAAGATTTTATGCGTTAAAGTGACATGAATAAAAAGTTATATGATAAAAATCCTCTTTGTCTATTCTTGCTTTCTGCCCGTGCTTTTGAAGCCTTATCCCATGAATTATTTCCTACTCCAATATTATGGAGCTTTCTCCCTGTTCTAGTAGCTTTACAGTTTCAGGTCTGATATTTAACCTGTTAATCATTTTTAATTGATTTTTATATATGATCTAATTTCATTTTTCTGCAAATGGATATCCAATTATTCCAGCATCATTTTATTTAAAAGACTCTCCTTTCCCCATTGTATGTTCTCAATACCCTTTTCAAAGATCAGTGGAATATACACATAAATATTTGGGTTAATTTCTGGACTTTCTACCTATTCCATTGATCAATGTGTCTATTTTTATGCCAATATCTTTATAATATATCAAGTACTATGTTATTTTGATTATAATAGCTTTATAATGCTTCAAGCTAAAAAGCTTTTGCACAGCAAATGAAATAATTAAAAGAGGGAAGAGACAATGAGACAACACACAGATTGGGAGAAAGTATTTTCAAACTATACATCTAATATCCAAAATATATAATGAACTCAGCCAAGAGCTAGAAACAAATTACCTAATTAAAAAATGGGCAAAGAATCTGAAAATATATTTCTGAAAAGATGACACACAAATGGCCAACAGATATATGAAAAAATATTCAGTGTCCCTAATCATCAAGAAAATGCAAATTAAAATAACGAGATATTGCCTTACACCTGTTAGAATGGCTATTATCAAAAAGACAAAAGATAACAATCATTGGCAAGGATGTGGAGAAAGGGAACCCTTGTATGCTGTTAATGGGAATATAAATAATTATAGCCACTTGAAAAACAGTATGGAGGTTCCTTAGAAAATTAAAACTGATCTACTAGAAATCCCATTTCCAGGTATATATTTGGAAGAATTGAAATCAGTACATTCAAGAGATAACTGAACTCCCTTGTTTATTTCAGCATTATTCATATTAGCTAAGATATGGAAACCTAAGTGTCCATCAGCAGATGAATAGATAAAAATATAAAAAATGGGATATTATCCAGCCTTAAAAAGAAGAGGATTCTATTATTTGTGATAACCTGGATGGAACTGGAGGACATTGTGTTAAATGAGATAAGCCAGGCATAGAAAGATAAATACTATAGGACCTCACTTACATGTGAAGTCTCACCAGAGGCTGGGGTGTGGGGAGGGGAGAAATGGGGGAAGGACAATTGACCAAATGGTCAATATATTATATTACATAGTGTACATAGTTTAAAATGTATTGTATATTTTAAAATTACTAAAAGGCTAGACTTCTAATGTTCTCTCTGCAAAAAAAGATACATTGCTGAGCTAATGGATGTGTGAATCAGCTTGACTAAGTCTTTCTAAAAGGTATGCATAAGCCAAAACATCACATTTTACCCCATTAATGTACACAATTATTATTTGTTAATGAAAATAAATACTAAATAAATATATGTCCTAAAAATGTTATATAGAAAAGGAATAAGTTCTATGTCTCTCTGCAAGTATGTCTGTATACTTGGGATATGAATTGATATTACTTTCTTGCATCTCTATAAGTGGTGATTCAAAAGGGATTTTCCTCCTGTTTCTGTATCTGTATAGCAATGGTATCAGTGCAAATATTTTTTCTCCAGGTAATTAGTTTCGTGTGATTATACTTCCCTTCAGTGTTTCTAGAAATACAGACACATGAAAAAATGCTCATCATCTTTAATCATCAGAGAAATGCATCCTGAGGTATCATCTAACACCAGTAAGAGTGGCTCACATAACAAAATCCTAAAACTACAGGTGTTGGTGTGGATGTGGAGAAAAGGGAACGCTTCTGCACTGCTGGTGGGAATGCAAGCTAATACATTCCTTTTGGAAAGAAGTTTGAAGAACATCCAGGAATCTAAAAGAAGACCTGCCATTTGATCCTGCAATTCCTCTATTAGATATATATATATGTCCAAAAGAACAAAAATCACTTTTCAATAAAGATATTTTCACCAGACTGTTCAATGTAGCTCAATTCATAATTTCCAAGTCATGGAAGAAGCCCAAGTGTCCATTGACCCATGAATGTATTAATAAATTGTGGTATACGTATACCATGGAATACTATGCAGCCTTAAAAAAGATGGAGACTCTTTACCTCTTTTATGTTTACATGGATGGAGCTGGAAAATATTCTTCTTAGTAAAGTATCTCAAGAATGGAAGAAAAAGTATCCAATTAACTCAATACTTTTATACAACCAATTTATAATTACTCACATTTTCTTTTTAAAGATAGGTCACAACTATAGCCTAGGATGAAGGAGAGAAGTAGAGGGAGATGGGAGGGAAGGTTCGATAGAGGGAGGGTAAGCAGTGGGACCACACCTATGGAACATATTGTAAGGGTACAAGTCAAATCTGCCAACTACAGAACATAAATGTCTTAACACAATAATTAAGTAAATGAGGTGAAAACTATATTAATTAGTTTGATATAACCATTCCGAATTGTATAAAAAATCAACACATTGTGCCCCATAAAGGCATAAATGTATTTATGATCCATGTGTATATGACTTAATAAAAGGAAAAAAATAGAAATATCTTTAGTACCAATCTCTCGAATCTTTTATTGAAGAGATGGAGGGAGATTGATGACCAAAATGAACATGTTAAACCTTGTGTATATGTGCCATGTGGATTTCTTCTTTCTATTACCTGTCTTGAAAGTACAATTGTCTCTATCTGTATCTACTGATGCTCTATATCCTTGCATTACGGGCAGATGTATAGCCCCCAGAGATGTCCACATCCTGATTCCTGGAAATTGTGATAATGTTACCTTACATGTAAAGGAATTTTGCATATTAAATAAGATTAACAGCCTTGAGTTAGAGTGATTATTCTGGCTTATTCAGATGGACCCAATGTAATCACATCAGTCTTTTACTGTGGGAGCTCCAGGCTGTGGTCAGGGAATGTAAGATGGCTGGCTTTGCAGACACAGGAAAGGGATGGGGAAGACAGAGCCAAGAAGAGCAGATTCCCTGCAGACATTGAAAAGGCAAGGACATAGATTTTCCTTTAGAGCCTCCCAAAAGGAATGCAAACCTCCTGGCATCCTAATTTTAACCAAGGAAGATTGTCAGACTTCTGATCTACAGAACTATAAAATAATGCCTTTGCATTGTTTTAAGCCACAACATTTGTAGAAATTTTGACAGTACCAATAGAAAACAAGTGTATTTTGGGTCTACATATGCAGACTTGATGTAAATTGAATGATGGGAATGGATTGTAGGGAGCTAAGTTTTCTGCTTTATAATTCAAGTAAAACCCTGCCACTTCTTGAAATTTCACTGACGACACTAGCTTGAACAGTTTTTAAGACCATTTTGGGCACAACATCAACTGAGTATGTTGATCACCTATTTCCCACAACTGTTTTTGTACACATGTTGGGTCTGCTTATAAAACCTTTTTAAGCAAAAACACTCCAACCATACTGCTCTTTCTTTACACATTTCTAAGACTCTAAGGACCGTGTGATTATCACTAGCTACTTAACCTGTTCACTTAACCTGTGATTTCTCATTGTTGAACTCTTGCTAATTTAGCTGAGAGAGAGGGGAACCTAATTTGTTCCCTGTCTCTCTACCCTTAAGGACTTAAATACTTCTCTTCTAATTGATTCTTGAAGGTATTTCCTCCAAATCATTCCTGAAACTCTTATACACTCTCTTACACTTACTCTCATAAGAATGGACGTGTGTGTCTTTGTCAATTTATTATGTAAGTGTGTGTTTCTGATTTTCTTTAGTCTACCTTTTTATCCGTGACATGAATACTTTTGGTTTATTCTCCCCTCAGTTTACGTTCCCAGTTCCTGTCACAGAAAGCTCTGCCTTTATATGTTCATAATACAAAATTCATGTCCATGAAGATTTCTGCATGTACATGTGTGCATATGTCTTTATTTAATATTAGACAGAAATTAGTATTCAGTTTTATACACATATAGGCACACAGTAACATAAAACAAAACAAATTAAAAACAAAATAATTAAGGCTGGGCACAGTGGCTCATGCCTGTAATCCTAGCTCTCTGGGAGGCTAAGGTGGGTGGATTGCCTGAGCTCAGGAATTCGAGACCAGGCTGAGCAAAAGTGAGATGGGCACTATAGTCCCAGTTACTCAGGAGGCTGAGGCAAGGGAATCTCATGAGCTCAAGAGTTTGAGGTTGCTGTGAGCTATGATGCCATAGCACACTCTACCCAAGGCAGTAGAGTGAGACTCTGTCTCTAAAAAGAAAAAAAAAAAAACAAAACTTAACACTAGATAACTTTTGTTCTTGATGGGTTTTCTCTGTAGGCTTATGGGCCCTCATGGGCAAGTGAGTATGTAAATAGCTAATATTCTGAAGGTCTTTTGTTGGTCTAAATTGTAGTTGTCACCTTTTACTGGAATTACACCACATGATCTGATTGCCAATGCTTGTTTTGGTTTATACTGAATGATGATGAAAGTTCTTTATTTGACTGAAACTTACTTTATTTTCAGTCCATTAAATGATTCATTAGATAGTATGTGTTACCTGAAAATGATATGCTAAATATCATTTAAAGGGAATGTAGACAAACATTATCTTACTCAAAGGTAATAAAAATAGCATCAAATAAAATTGAACTAGTGATAAGTGTATAATAGCCAGTCCTTGCTTTACCCGACCTTTGAGCTGTTTAAAATGTATGGGAACTCTCTTAGTCTTTACAGTCTCCCACTCTTTTCCCCAACTCTCCAATATTCCTTTTTATTATTTTTCTTATACATATGCCAAAACAAAATATGTATTATGCATAAAATCAAAGATTGGTTTAGAACAAAAAGTAAATAACTGTTCTGGTAGTTGTAACACTGCATGTGACCTGGAGCACTTAGCGAACTGAAGGATGACTCGCGGCAGGCTGGCTGCAGATACATTCTTATGGAACTTACTTTGGGGACAAAACAGACTGTAACGAGAAATTTGGAGCAAGCAAAAAGAAATTAAAAAGAGTTGTTGCAGAGTGCAGATGGTGGTCCAGGGGATTTTGTGATTTTTTTTTTTTAACATAAATAGCTCTTTGAGGCAAGTATCCAAACTAACCAAGTCCAATTTCTTTTGAATTGCACTCCAGGAACAGAAAAATATAGTAGTGATAATAATGCGTGTTAAGTAGACACAATTCAGAAATAGCTCTTCTGTCCCATTTTTGGTTGGTTAGAATATGAACATATGATAGGAGAAGAGAAAACATGGCCATTAAAATCTCTCCTTGTGGTACTTCTGTTTATAGTTTTGTGTATTATAATCCCATGGCACCAGCTGTATTTAACTACTTGCTATATATTCCAGTTAAATAAATTGTACTTTCTTGAGTGTTTTGTACTTATGGGCATGTTCTGATGACTCAGGAGTGAATTTACCCACTCCAGTGAACACAGGAATAGGCCAGACTCTCTATGCCATGTTCTATTCAAGTTAAAGTACCAAGAGCATGGAATTCCAAATTTTGGAAGCAGAAAAATGCAGTTTAACCAAATGCATCCTCTAATTGGAAGATAACCCCCCAGAATGGTAGGTTATTTTGAGATCATTTTACATACATGCCCACACATACATTTATTATACACACATATATCTCTATACATGCAATCATTATATATGTGTATGCCCATTTATATACACATGTTTACATATATATGCACCTATACAGAGAAACATATATCCACACATATAGGTGTCCTTAAAGTTCATATGCAATTTAAAATATACAATTTTTAAACTTGCACACAAACTTCATGGATACCCTATATATACACACATACATATGTATGTATAGATATACTCATTTATGTTTTTAAAACAATACGTTTACATATAGTTATATATTCATGTAGCCATGTAGTCTTGTTCTATTTCTGTCTCTCTCCCTTCTAACTTCCTTTTGTTCTATAAAACTTCTCTACACTCTTTTAGATGGACATTCAAACTCATTTTCTCTAGGGAGAATTAAAACTTCATAAAGCAGAGGAATATTAAACACAAAAGTTTTAGTTTTGGGACCTGGATATACTCAGGACATAAACTATATATTTGGGAGACTATTTGATTAATAAATAAGTTTCCAGCTTATCCCCTCCACTGTATGTTAGGCTAAATACATTTCTAGAGGATGAATAAGTAAAGGGGGAAAAAGGCATGGGTCCTGGATGAGAGGACCCTGTGCTTTTTCAACTCTATATTAGTCTAGGGGAAGAAGCAGAAAGTTGGTGTGTTTTGGGTTTTCTTAATGCTGAGAAAACTTGTTCCTCTTTTTCAGGAAAAGCACAGGAAGATGGCAAGACCTATACTAGGAATGGCTGTATGGTGTCTCTAGCAAATGGTCTGAGTCAGCCAACAAAGCACTCCTGGGTTGTAGCATGGAAGTAGTATTATAAATACCATGTTCTTGAGAGTGGAATGAAATAGTTATCCTTTCTGAATTCTCTGTGACTCAACATGGGCATAGGAATAGAAAACTAATACCCCTTTTACATAAGAAGTACAAAGGACTGAGCTGAGGAGGGGGTAGATCCCAAATTCTCTATCTGTATACAAATGATGATCTGTGTGGCTGATGAGTGAGAACTGTCCTGGGAGAACTGAGCAGACCTAGGCATGTGTCAGGAATGACCAGCTCAGATGACCTTCCAGTACCAACACCGTGTCTTTGCACTATGACAAGCCCTGAACATTGACACAGCTCGGGAAAATGAGGAGAAACCTGAATTGACTGATAGACAGACATAGAAAGATATATGTATTTGTTATTCTGCAACATTTCTGAGGCTGTTGAAACCCTGTTTTCATGAGATTATCAAGGGATACTATTTAGAGTGCGCTTAGAAGGCTAAGCAAGTTTAGGACATGAAGGAGTCAGAGAAAAATGATGAGAGAAATAGAGGCAGCAGAATTTCTATTGTGGCCATGGAATTTTCATGAAAGAGAGTACGTTTAGTAATGTGAAATGACAATGTTCAGACATTTTGACTATAAAAAAATGACAATTTCATATGATTCACCCTAATAACAAAGAAGTTCAATGAATTGGGACCAAATTGGTTTTAACACTTAGATCATTGGGGCTGATTTTCTTCTAAGTATGGTGCCTAAGACCAAATTTCTATAGGTTGAACAAAAATGGAAATGATAATATGGAAAAAGCAAAGAGCTTCCAGGAGATGGCATTACACACAAATGTACGGTAGTATCTTCCCCGTCCTTCAGCATAAACGTGGGCTCTGGGATTCTGAGTTTTAGGTTCCAGACAATAATGTTGGAAGTGGGAAGCAAGAAGACAGATTCATTTGTGTGGGGTGTGTGGAAAATAAAATCCAGTGAGAGCTTGACTCATGAGTCTGGGGTAACTGAAATAAGAACCTAAGGAAACAGGCAAAGTTTAAGAGCTAGAACCTGAGAAAATATTTGTTGAAGTCAATCAGTAGCACAAGATAAGTAGGAAGGTTCAACCTTATCGTGCAGCTGAAGACTTAGTGGCAAGAAAAGTTTTTTCTGGGTCAAGGGTAAATGATTTAAAACCAGTCAGGTTTGACACCAATGGAAGCAGAATCAGAGGAAAGTTTATGTTTTTACTTTTTTCCTGGGAAATCATTGAGCATTTACATGGGATCATATGAATAAAACCTATTAAAGGAAAGGGAAGATTAATGTGTATAGATCCTAAAGGAAGTAGGTAAGAATGAGGTCAAGGGCAATTATTAAGCATTTATTTTCATAAAAGTGAAGAGATGCTTCTTCTGAGACAGGGAGACATGAGGTAATTGGGGATTTGAGGATTTGGAGGTAGACTACTGTTATAGATCAGGCTTGCTACCTTATGTCTCTTTATAAAGTCAAAGACAAGATTACTGTTGAAAAAAAAAGGACTTTCTTTTGTTGAATAGGGACTTAGAAATAGCTATAAAGTCTTGGATTAGAATTTCAGTTTGTGGAAGATGTTGATGAGCAAGTAAAAAGTAAATGATTAATGGAATCTCTGAGTGCTCAGCTAGAGGTAGGACACCATGGCTTTGTAATGATATGATTCTTCAGAACTGTGTATTATTTTTTTTAGCTTTACTAAGTATTACCAGTAGAAAAAGTAGACTTTAGAATTATTTCAGGATTGGGGTTTTCCTAGGGTATTTGAGATTTGTAAAATATTTTTTTCAGATGACCAAGCATCAAGTTCAGTCAACTATGAAAGATAACCCACTATACACGTGATAGGCAAGGTTGACACTAGGAAGAAAAATACGCTAGAAATTTCAAGAAGGTCAAAGTAACAGTAGGAGTTAAAGTGAAAGTAATAGAATGGACAAAGGACCAAAGTTTCAATAGGATTGGAATTCATTACTAAAATTTGATATTTTAAAGATGGAACTGTTGGAGGTGGTAACAAGAATGGATGATCGAATCGAAGAGGACTTTAATGTAGATCATTCAATTATTAGGTCAGTGTATATCCTTATGGGTTTTGAGATCACTCATACTGATGGCAGAATTGGATGTGTACATGAAAAGATTGGGATTTTACTCCTATCAGAGATAAAGGAAAGACCAGGCTTGGATTTAAATGAAGGTAGAAATCATAGAAAAACAGGTTTGGGAAAAGAGAGGAATCTTATTTCTCTTTCTAATTTGGAAACGTAGGGAAAGTGAGAGGATGATAACATTTTATTAGAGATATTGTCTAGGGAAGCTGGGTTTTCCAGGGCAAGCCTGGTCTTAGTTAAGTTTAATGAATGAATAAATGAGGATGAACTAGGATTTCACAATGTTCAGAATAAAAGCTGGCTAGTACTAAGCAGTGGGGATGAGACTATGGGATAAGAGATGTAGAGAGAAGCTTGCAGTCTAGAAAGTTATCATGGTTGATAGTTATGTCAATAATTGGGTATTAATTGTTTTGCTCATTTAAATATATCGCTAAAAAAGCATTTCAGTGTTGATGGAAACTGGGGCTTCAGAAGCCTACAGATAAAGCTATCATCAGTCAGGCATGGTTGTAGGTGGAGGAGGGCAGAGCTGGAATAGAGCTCAGGTGGGGAAAGACTATGGGTGCCAAAGCTGATACAGATCCTGATGTCAAGTGGCCAGAGAGGCAGGAAGAAAAATGCTTTCAGGTGTTTAAGAGGCCTTACATACTTTACCGTATACACATAATGCTTCACAAATACAGAGATACTTCCTTATTTATAAATTAAGTTTTAATTGCCTTTTACTTCATTAAATGCACATTTAAATATCTTCACTTCAGTCACTTATTTTTCAAGTTATAAAGGTATAAAATGTAATTATGTCTCAGAGGCACAAAAGGTTTGATGTTTGGAATCATCTAGGGATGCACATAGAGGTTAACTAAAGCTAAAAATGGGAAAAATGAAAATGTTCACCAGTGGCTTAATTCATATCACATAAAGAGCCTGATTTACGTGAACTTTTTTTTTCCATCGAATGGACTATTCTGTATATTTTGGCTTTTGTATATGACCAAGAGCTTCTAAAGTGGGATTAATACACAGAGCACAAGGAGTTTTGCTGCCTCCCTCAGATGAGAAACTGACCTGCCCTGACTTTTTAAATAGGGCACGATGATAATTGGTGAAGTAGTGTGGTGGCAGGTTTACCCAGCTGGTCACCTGCATGGAGAACAGCTTTCCTATTAAAGTTAATTCATCCATGAAGGACCTTTGAATGTGTTGCTTCTGCAGGGTGGGAGCTCTGCTGATGCATTCTACTTAAACCTCAAATAAAGAAACGCTTGGGTTATTTTTGATTCAAAGCAAGCAAAGGGGTGATAAGCAACTGTCTGTGCAGTTGAAGTGTATGCTTGCTGAGTTCTAATTCTCCTTCTGCTTTGGGACCAGATGCTATATCCTAGTAATTCCCAAACTCGTTTGATCTTTGGAATCATCTAGGGAGCTTTTAAAAATACCAGTATCCAGGCCTCCCACTCAGAGATTTTGATTCATTATGTTTTGGCTGGGGTATAGAAATCTGCTTTTGAAATATGCTCCAGGTAAATATTTCAGGTTTGGGGATCACTAGTGCACAACAGTGGCTCATTATCCTGATGTGGAATTCGAGTTTTGGGGGAACTCTTCATGTAATTTAGGCACATTAGCCACGCCGAACCCCCACTCTTCAGATGAGTATCACTGCCCTACACCGCTTATTAAACCCAGGTGTTTAGCTACCTGATGGGCATGCTTTGGGATTACAAGCCTGCAAAAGTACAAAAGGTTAAATGAGAAAATATGTGACTCTTGGATAACATACAGAGCTGGAGCAGCTACTTCCCTGCTACCATTATTGGGATGAAGGCACTCAATACTTCCTGACTTAACTTGCTCTCAAGTCACATGCACTAGGCTTAAACAGTGCTCTTCATCAGGTAATCACTCTAAAAACTTTAAACTAAAACTGATAATCTTTTCCCCAAAGCAGAATGATATATAAAAATTAGGAACTGGTGACTTACTGGTGGAGACTTTGGTAAGGCCAATATTCAGGTATAAGAGGTCTGGTGTCACAGGTAGGAGGTTCTTTAATATACAATTAGCTCAAGCACATACTGCAAGCAACAGAACACAAATTGCATTATGGGTAAAACACAGGTTTAAGACCTAGAGCAAAAGCAAAGAATGTAGTGGCTGAATTTCATCCCCGTAATTGGTAGTGGAACGAAAGCCAGTAACAAGGTAATCAGAAATTAACCAGGTAGCAGAGTGAGGAGGGAAGTTCAAGAACTAATTCTGTTTTCTTTTAATTTCATTTAATTTTACATTGAGACAGGGTCTCGCTCTGTCACCCTAGCTAGAGTTTAATGGCATCATCATAGCTCACTGGAACCTCTCACTCCTGGGCTCAAAGGATCCTCCTCCTTCAGACTCCCAAGTTGCTGGGACTACAGGTATGTGCCCCGTGCCTGGCTAATTTTTCTGGTTTTTTTTTTTTTGTTTGTTTGTTTGTTTTTTTGTAGAATTTGAGTCTCACTCTTGCTCAGGCTGATTTCTAACTTCTAGTCTCAAGTAATACTCCTGTCTTGGGCTCCTAAAGTGCTAGGAATACAGGTATGAGCCACTGTGCCCAGCTTTCAGTTCCTTGTTTAAACACTGTTCAGTAGATTTCTTGGAGAAGGTTGAGGATTAATGAATTACTCCATATAGATGGTGAAGAGTCTTGCCATATAACCTAATTATATATTGTCATTCATTTTCTTCCCACATGAAATGGCCACATGGAAAGACTGGGTATTAAATCTGGTGTTTTCTTCTGCTTAGCATTCGTCTCCCTCAGTAATGAAACTTAGATATTTTTAATTTAAGATATTACTCCTTGCTGTGTAGATGGAATGGGTCATTCTCTGCCTGTCAGAATATTATACCCTAATGATTGTTACCAGTTAGACCGGAGAAGACTCAATTCTAGGCCACTTGTTGAAATATTAATGAGGAAGACACATGTGTTCCAGTGGAGCTGCCAGGAGGATTGGATAACAGCCTGGAACATCTGGCAGCCATCCTTCTATAAGAACAAAAATATAGCAACAAATGGAGCCACCACAAGGAAAACGGAGCCAGCAATTTCAGCTCCAGAATCTGGCCATTCCTCAGACTGATATTACCTGGGCTTTCCGAACAAGTGAGACCATATTCTCTCTCTTTTTCTCTCTCCCCACTACCTTTAATTATGTCAATTTGAATTGAAAATTGGGTTTCCTACTACCTTCAAACAAAAAGAGCAATGATTAATATTCCCTGAAAGGGAAGGCTATTTACCTATTGAAAATTAGGTTTGGTTCTGGTTCAAATTTAGTGTGTAAGAAAAATAAGCCTTTAAAAGAGTTCTGATAATAATTCTTATTCGAAAGAATGGATTCAAGGAAAAGTATTTGAAATGGTTGTAGAGATATGTGTCAAAATATGCTTAAAACAAGTAGCAGGGGAACATGGAGGAAGAGAGTGAAATAGTAAGAGAAAGAGAGAGGAGGAAAAGAGGGAGAGTCTTACGGCCTTGGAATTTCCTAATAGGGAAAAGCTAAAGACACATGGAAAATTGAAACTATATGTGAACTAAAATAAAATCTTAACCCCTTCCCCTAGCTAACTGGATGGACCTTCTCTTGGCCAAGGGGGCCACATAAATACTCTAAGCTGAGTTTCTGGCCCTCAGAAGGGAGGCCGGACATGCCTTCTCATCCCTCTTCCTCTCTTACAGGCATCTTTTCTGACTCATTAACAGGCCTAAGGCTGTGCAGGACAAAGCTTAAATCACACCTGCAGGTCATGAGTTTCCTTAACAGATCACTTGAGTCTGGGAGTATGTCCTGCATATGTATGGCGGCTTGTCTCTGATCAACAGACTTCCTTGTGTTAGCTTCAAATATTGTGAGTCTTCATTTCTTTAACCTATTTCAAATCAAAGAATCTTTAAATCCACCTATAACCTATAATGCCGTGCATTGAAATGTCCTATCTTCTTAGTCTAAAGCAATGCATGTCTTCCATTATTGATTTATGATTTCATGTGTAATTTCTGTCTCCCTAAAATATATAAAACCAACTATTCCCAGCCACAGACTGCTTGATCAAGACTTCCTGGGCATGGCTCTCCAGGCCATAGTCACACACATTTGGCTCAGAATAAACCTCTTTAAATGATTTCACAGACTTTGTGTTTTTTCCTGTTGATGTATATAACCAAGGGATAACTTATTCTTCTAAAATTTAATAGTTACTTGTTCCTGTTCTTGTCTTTGAGATTTAAAGACAGAAAAGAGTCATGAAAATATATAACATACTCTGTAATTAGTAACTTGCTATTAACTAAAACAGGCAGTTGAGAAAAAATTAAAATGTCTTAAAGGTGCTAATAGATAGCTATCAAAAATTGTTGAAATAACATGAAAATTCTTATTTTGTTCTTTTCATCATTGGTTCAGTCTGTGATTGTTTTAATTCTTCTCTAGAAACTGGAGCAAGTTTCTTCCAAGTTACTAAGTGTGAAAATCACAAAGATAGTCTGAACCTAGGTGTTTGAATAAGGCCGAGACAAAATAATAGGAAGGAGAGACTAGTGGGTGATAAGGAATGTGGCTTAGCTAAACTCAGTTAGTCCATTCCTCATCCTACTTGAGCTATCATTAAATTAATAACTTATAGCTTAAGTCTCAGATTGGGGTTATACCATGTTCATTTCTGGCTATCTGACATATTTATACATATCAACAGAAGTGGTAAGAAGCCTAAAAGATGCTTATTTATATGATGACTGATAAACCACTTGGGAGAGAAATAATTCATCTTAGAGGGTGCCTCAGTGACTTTAGTGGCTGGGGGAAGAGAAATTGAGAATCCACCCTGGTGGGGGCCGTGGGGTCTATTCTCACTTTCTGACTAGGGTTGTACGTTAGAAAGTTAGGGGGATACATGTATAAGCTGGAAAACCTGTCATACAAAAAAACTTAATAAAAGAGTACACCAGAATAGCTTTAGACACTTTCTTGAGATGTGTAGCACAAATAGGAGAGGGATATTTCCACCACTTCATCCCAACCACAGAGCACCAGGCAGTTTCTGGGGTATGAGAAGTGCTCCTGGGTGGCAGTGCCTTACAGGAGACAACCATGGTATAGAGCAGGAACATCTTGACACGGCAGAGAGCACCGCACTCTGCAATGGTAGTAGGGTCTTTCTCAAAATTAAAGTTTCTTTTTAGAAGAAGAATATCTTCCCAAAGTAGTGGTGGCGCCTAGAGTGTATGACTGACCTTGTATGGAAAAAAATCAGTGCTCCCCCCAACCACCAGTCATGCTAAAGAAGAATAGCTCGACATGGTAGAGGTGCAGGTATTATCCTTTAGATGAATTAGAACCCAGATGAAACAATAGTAATACGTTGTCAGAGCTGTTTCTGCCTGTAGCTTATGAACAGAAACAGACACACATATACATAGTACACGTGTGCACCCTTCATTGGTATTTAATGAGTTAATTTCTACTCTGCTTCTAACTTGCAGTCCTATTTCAATGTAAATTTTAGTTTCTATGAGTATCCAAAGGTGAAGCACCCCCTACTCACTCATTAAAATTAAGTGCCTGTTTTAAAACCATTTAGATAAATAGTTGTCAGCAAGATGGGTATTAGGCTTCAGCAACAACTAAAAAAGCTGTTCCTCTCATTCCCTATTTTCCTGGAGCAATGATTCAGATACTGCCATTTTGACATTATAGAGACAAGTCTATTAAAATATGAATTATGGTTACTTTGTCTTTTATGTTGGTCCATTTAGCATAATAGTTGCAATTGACCTAAATAGCAGATACTACATTTTATTGTAAGTGTTGGAAATTAAAATAGATGGAATGATTTTCTTGAATATATCATTGTTGAAGTTTTTGTTACCCTCTGAATTAATACGAATAGCAGTAATAACACAACTGGATGCACCTCGCCTGGATTACTGGACTTATCCTAATCTGCTGTCTCATAATTGGGCGTTTCTAATTCATATAACTGAAACTCAATAAGGTTTTTAATGTTTTAAAATTAGAATGTTTTAAAAATCAAACTTGCAGAAATATAATCAATACAGCAGGCAAAGTAAGAGGATATGATAGCCTGCACAATAAGAATTAACCTTCTATCCAAAGGATGTCTTGGCTATATATACAAAAAGCCAGAAAATCTACACACCCTCTGATCTAGGAATTCACCTTCTAGGATTGAGTCTTCAGATAAAATTAAGGATGGGCATAAAGATTTTGCTAAATTCTGTTTATTACAACATCATATAGTAAAAAAGTAGAAATAACCTATATAATTTTAGAGACTTAGAATTATAAAACATTATGTCTCCACACAATGAAATATCAGGTCAATTGCTTTGATTATTCTTTTGTATTTTATAGTGGAATTCATCAAATAGGGAAGAATCGTACAAAACATGTACAGTGGAATGACTTGTTATTTTAAGCTGAAGACCCCTATAAATGGGCACCCCAGGAAAAATGGCTAGCTATGTGAGATGACAGAGATGATAATTTGCTTCACTCTAGTAATCATTTTACTAGCCATACATATTCCATCATATCATGTTGCATACCTTGAATTCAAGGTCAGACAATTACGCTCTCAAACTCATCCTAGAGAAGTGCTACATGTCTCATTGCTGAATATCACTATGGTCACCTTCGAAGTACTGCCCTTGGGAAGCTATGCACTGATGCCTGTGCCAGGCCCGTCCTTCAAAGCAATTTTGGAACTCTTTTTCTAGAATGGCTATCAAAACTGTCATCATATGAGGTCTGACAATTAAGCTCAAGAACTCATCGTAGGACAAGTGCCACATACCTCATTGCTGCAGATGACTATGGTCACCTTTAAAGTCCTGCCCTTGGCCATCTGGGGACCATATGAGTTATGGGGCACTTTTTCTAGGATGAGTTCACAGGTTTAAATACACAATATAAAATACTTTAAAAATTACTCTAAAATGTTTTTTCTTTAGTGCGTTTTTTCTGGCTTTTTTTTTTTTTTTTTTGGGTAATCAGGACCAGGTGAGGTTCAAACTCACCACATCTGGTAAGCAGGGCCAGTGCACTAACCACTGATATATGCCACCTAGCTAGTGTGGCTTTTTTTTTTTCCACGTGGGTGTGCAGTTGTTTATATATTGGTTTCATATTAGTACTTAGCACACTGGTACTTCCCCCCCATTCTTAAGATACTTTTTAAAGAAGATTGTGTGTGAACTCCATCAGGTAAATATAAAAGATGCAAAGTTTCCAGCTTTTCTTATGGCTGAATAGTACTCTGTGGTCTCTATACAGCAAAGTTTGTTCATCCATTCATGGATTCATGGGCACTTGGGTTGCTTCCAGGTCTTAGAAATTGTGAATTCAGCTGCAATAAACATTCTGGTGCAAATGTTTCTGGTGGTAAAACGACTTTTGTTTCTCTGGTTAGTTATCTAGTAATGGGATTGCAGGATCAAGTGGAAGGTCCACTTTTAATTGTTTGAGAATTCTCTATACTTCTTTCCATAGAGGTTGTATTAGTTTGCAATCCTTCCAGCTTTGCACAAGTGCTCCTTTCTCTCCACATCCACACTGGCATCTCCAGATTAGGGACTCTGTGATGTGGGCTAATTTCACTGGAGTTAGGTGATATCTCAGAGAGGTTTGGATTTGCATTTCTCTGATGATTAGGGGCGATGAGCATTTTTTCATGTGTTTTTTTGCCATTCATCTGTCATCTTCAGAGAAGTTTCTCTTTAAGTCTCTCGCCCACTTATAAATGAGGTTGTTCGCTCTTTTCTTGTTGATTCATGTGAGTTCTCTGTAGATTCTACTTATTAGCCCTTTGTCAGAGTTATAGCATACACATATCTTCTCCCATTCACAAACTTTTACCAAAACAAAGAGAAAAATGCAAAAAGGTCTAATGTTACATGAAAGAGTTTGCATGGCTTAGGATAAATTTTATGTTAACAGCAACATCATATAAGAACTTACAACTATTTTCAACAAGTTAGAAAGAAGTAAAATTAATAGTGTAAGTACTCTTGACTTTGGAGATGATGTTTATGTTGAAGTTAACTGTAAATATTTGAATATAAGCATTCCATCCAACTGAATTGGAAAATATATATTTCTAAGTTGATATATTTCATATACCATGTGATTTCAAATACGTATGTAAATAAAATCATATATTGAATGCACCAAGTAGAATCTATCTACATGTCTTTATGTTTATATGATATATTCAACTTGAGCAAAATAATAGTCATTTGATCCTTGCCATTGGTAAAATGAGGATATGTTGTAAGTAGTCACAGTATTTGTAGTATTTGTAATTTTTGATCACCTATATTATTTGTTTGTTAGTTTCCCTAAGAATTAACAACTTCTCTGGCAACGATTATGTCTTATTTGTCTTTGCACCCTCACAATATTTAGATAGATACTAAAGAATTCAATAAGACAAACTGATGCAAATGACATGTTGGTATTTATGTCTGGGGTCCCCAACCCCTGGACTGCAGACTGGTCCAGGTCCAGGTCCATGGCCTGTTAAGAAGTGAGTCACACAGCAGAAGGTGTGCAGCAGGCTTGCAAGAGAAACTTCATCTGTATTTACAGCCACTGCCCATCATTCACATCATTGCCTGAGCTGTGCCTCTTATCAAATCAGCAGCAGTAATGGATTCTCAGAGGACTATCAACTATGCATTACAAAGGATCTAGATGGTGCCCTTCTCATAAGAATCTAATGCCTGATGGTAGTAGGTGAAGCTCTGGTGGTAATGCTAGCTCTGAGAAGTGGCTGCAAATACAGGTAACCATCAGCAGAGAGGTTTGACTACACAGAGACCACAGTAAATTCTTTGCAGAACCCTCTACCCTATTTGTAGAAAAGGTGTCTTCCATGAATCCTGGTGACCACTGATTTATGGGAGAGTTGTCCTTTTCATTGTATGGTCAAATGGAAGCCTGATTTTTATTCATACATGAAGGTCATTAAGTTGCTGTCATTTTTACTGGTTGGCCTATAATCCTTCAGGTAGAATTACTCCTACCATTTTATGATTTTTTTTTCTCATTTCAAACTTTTCTGAAATATCACCCCTTATTTTTATCTTCATTTTTCAGGCTTTGTTGATATTTAAATTTAGATTTAAATCTTTAAAGTTATTTGGGACATGGTTTCCCAGAAGCCGATTATCAAAAAAAGTTTTCTTTTTCTAAAAGGAAAGTTTATATTTCTACAGTGGTCTTGAACTACAATAATAGAATTCACTTTTTAATTGTTCTTTTTAAAAGCCCAACATACTATTAGTCTAAACCTCAGAGATTAATTTGGGGAGTTAATTTTTCATATATACTGCAATATACTGAGTGCATTCTTATGCTCTAAAGTATACTAATCATAAAGGGATTTAATTTATTCTCCAAAATGAAACATAAAAGCAATGGTTTGTTTTAAAAAATCAAATGCATAGGTTATCTGAGCAATTGTAACTAAGATATTGTATGAAACAGATTGGGATGACCTTGTAAAACCAAGGTCAATAAGAACATGCATTCTGATTTATAGGGAAAGTTATTTTTTGCAGATGAAGAAAGGCAGGCAGATGACAATGCTGAGCCACGTTATATGCTTCATACGTGTGTCTACACTTTACGGCTGCCTAAAGATGAAAACAAACTGGGCGTGGCAGGTGTTCTGCTAGTTCACAATTTTAGACATGAGAGATCATTTCATCCTCATAATATTTAGCCTGGAGAAAACATACATCAGGCTACAGTCCATTAGAAATCAATTAAAAGAGATAATGAGATAGCAATTAACTAATAGTAGGTATTAGAGAACTAATCTTTAGTTACAGTAGCAGTCTTCAGATTAGAGTTATAAATATTTGAGGTGGTAGATACATTAGCTAGATTAATTCAATTATTCCACATTATAGAAATGTGGACTTAATTAAATTATTGCATCATCTTTTTAACTACACAAATTTATACAATTCTAAACTGTCAATGTACAATAGAAAACAATCAATTGTTCATTTTCCACATAAAGAGTTAAGATCTTTCTACAACCCATGTATATCTAAAAACTTTTTCTTGTGACATGTCTATACCAAATATTACTGGCCTAAAGAACCTGCTTTCCTACTTTTACCTGAAATCAAATATATATTATCCTTATTTACTTAAAATGTGTTTTGTTCTCACCAAACTTGAGCTCATAGAGTATATTTTTGTGTATTTTCTTAGCATAGGTTGTCTATTTCTGAGAATGAATGATTAGAGCACTGTCTTGTTCCACATACCCTATTCTTGTTTCCTTGTTTTGCTTCCTCTGGATCTATCTAAGTGCCTGCCTGTATCATAAAATTCCTCTGCTGACTGCAGCAAGTTCTCTCTTCTATAAGCTACTTTAGGTGGTCATACATCAGGATCATCAATACCCAGAACTTACTCAGAGATTGCAATTTCACTAGATAGGAAGTATACTAAAATAACTACACAAAACTCAACAGTAGGAAAGATTACCATTGAGGGCGAAGGACTTAACTACAACTTGAACTTTACTAAGAAACGCAAAGAATGTAATCTAATCATTTGTACCCTCATAGGGATTTGACATTAAAAAATTAGGCAAAAGACTTAAACAGATACCTCAGTTAAAAAAAATGTCATATAGAAGGCAACTAAGAACATGAAAATATTTTACTACCATTGGTCATTACGAAAATGCAAAGCAAAGCATGCCATGATGAGATACCATCACACATCTGTTAAAATAGCTGAAATAATTAAAAAATCCTGACAATATCAAGTGTGAAAAACTTTGTGGAGCAAGTGGATGTATTATACATCATTGGTGGGAATGCAAAATCCAGTTAGTATTATCTTATACACTTAAATATGTATTTACCATACATTCTCAAAATCCCATTTCTTGGTGTTTACCTGAAAGGAATGAAAACTTATGTTCACACATAATCTGTACACAAATATTTATAGAATTTTCATTAATGATTTTTAATAAATGGGAACAATTTAAATGTGCCTCCATAGGTAAATGGATAAACAAACCCTGGAATTGCTATACAATTGAATGCTAATTTGCAATAAAAGGCAATGAAATACACATAATAACTTGGATGAATTCCAGAATCCTTAAGCTGAATTGAAGAAACACGTCTTGAAGAGTTACATGCTGTCTGATTCCGTTTATAGAACATCCTGGAAAAGATAATATTATAGCGATAGAACGCAGATCAGTGATTGCCACAGATGGAGACTTGGTGTAGATACAAAGGAATGGTATGAGCATGTTTGGGGCTGCCGGAACTGGGCTCTTTATTTTACTGGCGATTACATGAATTTATACATGTATTAAAATTCATGGGGATGTACATAAAAATCAATGTCATTGTGTGATAAAAAGAAAATGTTCTTCCATGTTATCTTCTAGGAGTTTTATAGTCTTGCATTAGGTCCATGGTCCATTATTTATCCATTTATTTGAATTGACAAATAAACATTATATATATTTATGACATACATTATGATGCTTGGAAGTAGTCACCAAATTTGGAGTAGCTCCATCAAGCTACTTAACATATGTATTGCCTCAAATATTTATCACTTTTTTTGGTTAGAGCACTTAAAATACTCTTGGTAATTTTGAAAATAGAATACATTGTTATTAACTATAATCTATTTTGATTTACTATTTTGGGAAGAACGTAAAATTTGTGTTTAGAATCCAGAGGACCCAGCGTTTGGTGATGGTTTTGTAAGATACAACACAAATGGTGTGATCCATGAAAGAAAGAATCAATAATCTGCACTTTACTTAAATGAAAAACTCCTGACCTGTAAAAGACACTGTCAGGAGAATGAAAATGCAGGCCAAAAATTGGGAAAAAATATTTACAAAAGACATATCTGTTAAATGAGTGCTATCCAAAATATCTAGAAAACAAATCAAAACAAAAACTCTGAAAACTCAACTATTAAAAATCCATTTGAAAACAATAGACCAGAGACTTTAATAGAAACCTGTTTAAAGAAGCTATCCAGGTGGCAGATAAGCACATAGAAGGGTGCTCCACACTTTGTCTTATAAGGGAAATACAAATTGGAATGATGGTGAGATAGCACTGTACACGCCTGAGAAAGGCCAAAATTCAGAACACTGTCACCAAGTGCTGTTAAGGATGTGGAGCCACAGGAACTGTCATTTATTGCTGATGGGAGTGAAAAATGGTACAGCCATTTTGGAAGACAGTTTGGTAGTTTTTAATATAAATAAACATTCTTTTACCATATCATATGATCCAGTGATCATATTCTTGTATTTCCCCAAAGGAGTTGAAAATTTATGTCCATACCAAAACTTACACACAGATGTTTATAGCATGTTTGTTCATGGTTCCTAAAACTTGGAAACAACCAAGATGTTCTTCAGTTAGTGTGTGGATAAACAAATTGTGGTTCATCCAGACAATGGAATATTATTTAGCGCTGAAAAGATATGAACTATCAAGTCTTGAAGAGACAAAGAGCAAACTTAAGTGTGCATTACAAAGTGAAAAAAGACAATCTGGAAACGTTATATACTATGAAATTTCAGCTGTGTGCCATTCCAGAAAAGGAAAAGCTATGAAGAAATAACGAGACCAGTGGTTGCCAGGGGTGAGGGAGGATGAATAGATGGAACACAGAGGATTTTTAGGGAAGTGAAACTACTCGGTATGATAATATACTTGTGGATACATGTCATTATAAATTTGTCCAAACCCACAGAATATACAACACAAAGAGTGAATCCTACTGTAAACTATTAATTTGGGGGTGACAATAATGTACCAGTGTAGGATTATAAATTTTAAAAAAGTGTACCACTGTGGTAGGGAATGTTGATAATAGAGGAGATTGTGACATATGTGGGTAGGGGGTATGTGGGAAATCTCTGTACCTTCATCCCATTTTCCTGTGAATCTAAACCTGCTTCAAATGTGAAGGCTATTAGCATCTGAAAATTAAATTAATCAGATAAAATATAAACCCTTATGCCTCAAGATATGTGAATCATTTATATCTTTGAATAGATGTGAACCTTCCTGAAAGTATCCTGTAGTAATTTACCAGGATTGCTTCATAGTGGAGAAAGCTAGAGATACAGACCTTCTGTGGATTTTTAGATGGCAACTCTTTTTTATTTTTTTAAGACAGAGTCTCACTTTGTCACCCTCTGTAAAGTGCTGTAGTGTCACAGCTCACAGCTCCCAAGTAGCTGGGACTACAGGTGCCCACCATAATGCCTGGCTATTGGGTGGCAACTCTTAATGTATTCTAAACAATAGAAACCTCCGTGGTTTATTCAACAATTTATAGTAGGGCTCTTTGGAGATAGGAGCATGGATGGTGATTTGGTCCAATCTTGTCTCACAGGGTTGTGTGGGACTAAGGATCACATTGTAGTTATTTCTCCATTTTCATAATGTATAATAGAAATAGATGTTCTTAAGTACCAGATTATTCCTACATCGATTCCTGATTGATGGATTGTGGGCCACTTATTCAACAATGCCATTATCCCCATTGATCTCCTTAGTAGCCAATTTTTATCTTCATGGCCAATGGGACTCTGGGCTTTGTGATGTGTTACCTGGTTGGCATATGACCTTAAGTGAAATATCAGTGGAGAAGGTCAAGTTCACTTTAACATGTTTCCATTATTTTTTTTTTTTCCTGAGTCATCAAAATCCGAAGGTCATAGTTCCTCTCCAATGCTATGACTTCAAAGAGCTTAGATTTTTCTTTTTTAGGTCCAACTTTTATATCTGTTCCTGGCAAGTTGAATAAGGAATTTTAAAGTGCCAATGACATTACTTTTTGTTCTATGAGAAAGTAGCAGTGCATCTGCTCGTATCTGTTGATTAGCAGAAGTTGCTATGTGATTATCACACGAATGCCCTAAATGCATCCAATGCCCACGCTGTGGCCGCCATCTCACTAGCTCTGCTGGTTCCTCCAGTTTCCTGCCAGTATTGCCTGCAAGCTGCCAGCTTTGATTAGGGCCAACACAAAGTAAAACTTACAGCAGGTCCAGGCTGTAGTACACTGCTGCTGCCCTGCCACTTGGGTCCTTATGACTCAGCACACTCAGATATATTGGAAAAGTCTTTGAAAAACAGAGGTGCTGTTGGCAGTGCCTGGCAATCGCCAATAAAATCCCTAAGGTTTTGGAATAAGTTGTGTCTTCTTCAAACAGCATACTCTTCATTTGAGAGCAGCTGAATATTTGTAGCAGCTGAAAGACTGAACGCACCAAATAACTGGAGTATTGGACACCGAATAGCTGAGTTATACTGATCACTAAGAAATGTATCTTACGAATTCATTGAACCTTACATTTTGACACATACTTTAGCATCTCATTGTAAAATAGAAATATTCTGTAGGAGTCAGTGCCCAAGCAGGCGCAGAAGGTTCTAGGACATGGCACAGGCAGGCACAGCTTCCCATGACACCTGTTCCCACAGCTTTATAGCCTCCCTGCAACTCACATCGCATGAGGTGGTCCCTGTATGTGTTAATGGGCAAGAAAAGCCCCAAACTGAATTACAAATGAATTTGTATGCGTTGTGGGCACCTGCCACAAGTGGACGGTTACTGCCGTATATCCACAGCAAGACTGATCCTGCAAAGGTTTGCTTTCCACGGGGCATACTGCTTAGCGTCTACTTCACGTGGAAACAACAATTACCTGCCATGTGCAATGTTCTGCCTCCTGGGTGAGCGTCAGTCATTTGACTGTTGAGGAACTTGTAAAGATCGAAATGGAAAACTGGTGACGAGGGAGATCTTAAGTCTGTGGATGGAGTTCTCAGATTGGACATATGTAAATCCTACATAAATGCTAGAGTGTTTATACCACAGGAGAAGCATAACAATCAGATCAACGTGATAAATTGTTCTGTGGATATCATCTTCCCCTGCCCTTGGCCTCTGATGTTTGCTCAATGGGTCTCTCTGCAAAATGGTCACAGTGGCAGAGATGTAAGTAAGGCTGTCGAAGTTGCTGCCAGTGTCCTGCCAATGCCGCTTGAGTCCTTCCTTTTCAGTGTGTGTAGTTGACTTCAAGCTGCTAGCATCTGTGTTGGTGCCTAAGCACTTTTTTCTGCCCATTTTTTTCTCACATACCTCAGATCAGAATTGCCTGGGAATTACCACCACTAATAAGAGACTTCAACCTATGACTGATGGAAATTAATATATAAATACTTCAGCTCCCTCGTATTACTACAGCTCAGTTATGAGGTGGATGATTTACACGTTTTCCTTGAGTTTCTCTCTGAATGAAGCTCTGCTTGACCCTTGTGAAGGCTGCACTTAGTAATTCGACTCTTACTGGCTGCTTACTTCACCACCCCCTGCTTTGTTTTTTCTGCCCCTCCCAAAGAAACCTCCTGCATTGCAATCATCTTATTAGTATCTTTTTCTAGTGGAACTGAAGCTGTCTTGGCTACTACTACTTCTGTCTAATTTTCCAACAAAAAAGACCAAGGCCAAATACGCAATACGCAATATGTCACCATTTTCTGTGTATTCCAGTGAATTCCCTCATAATGATGATCGCTTTAGAGCCTGTTCATGATAGAGGGTGATAATATATTCTCACAGTGTAAGAAGATATTCCTGGTAGATATTTGCTGTCCAAACATAAAGTTCTGCCAACATCATATTTAGGACTTAACAGAATGCGTTCCACATTCCCATTGTATCTCACAAAGAAGACTCTGACTGAGCGTCAGAATTACGGCAGTGGCTCAAACTTTGGAATTTGTTAGTCTTACTCTGTTCCACTAATAAGAAGAAGCTGGACTGATATTACAATGGAATGTGTTGTTGAAGACTTTGCTATGACATCAGCTGGGAGATGGTATTATGAGGTAGGTATGTTATCCCAAATGGCTCAGCAATATGTTTTAGACTGGAGACCAGTTACTTCAGAGTCAGAATGAATAGGTCGGACACCAAGGAATGAAATACCTGTGACCACGCTAAATAAAATGATAGCACACTTGAAGATGTTTTCTGCCTTTTCCATATCTTTAGGCATTGATCAGGTTGAATGTTCTTATGTACAAGGAAGGACTTCCCCCACTCAGAGGACACAGTCATAGTCCTTTGTAAGTAGAAGCTAAGATACCACCTGCAATTTTGAATTCTTCATTTTTCTGTACCAATGCTTAAAGTTAAGTCAGTGTGCTGACTCCTATTAGCAAATAGAAATGCGATTTCTGGTACAATGGTGATAGAGAAGACTATTTCTAAAACTCAGGAGATTCACTGAGACACCTTTTAGTGTTCACTGGACAAGTTATTGTTGTCAATGACAAACTAATCAAGGAGCTGGGAGAAAGTCAGATTCTGTGGGATGGCGGGTAGAGGTATATAGTTGTGATTAACTTAGGTTTTATGGCCAGATGCAAAAAACAAGCAGATGCTGAATCACATTTGTGTTGTGTTCATTATTTGTCTTCCCTCCACAAACATTTCCTGCATTATCTTATGTAAAGAGCATTGCTTGCAGCACCTAATATTTTTGGTTTCAGATAGTAATCTCACCAGATTAAAATGATCTCATGATGATGAAAGTTATCAAGGGAATTTTTGTCCCTATTTTGGAAATACAAAATTTTACTTGGGAAAGGACAATAAATGAATCTTAGGAGTAGAAATAGTCACAACACTCTCACCACTGTCTCCTATATTCTCTGAACTGCCCACACACTTGTAATAATATTTTCAAAACTCTACACATATACCAAATTTGAACACACATCTGCCAACTATTTCCTTTCGGGGCCTCCATCAATACACTGTCTGAAGTCATATTTTCAGAGGAAAACTATGTGTTAATTATACAAAATTTTAAATTTCTATCAAGATACAATGAAGTTTATTGCATTGGTTAAATGGTTTTCAAACTTTTTATTTTTCAAAATTATTACCACTGTAGTTCTGCATCACCTTTTCCTGTAAAAGTTGTGTATTGAATTGTATCCAAGGGATATTTTTGTTGTGATTTTTTTTTTTCTCATCTGTTCCTTTTGTGTCTTTTATTTTCTGCTGGATTACAGAGACTATTAAGGGCAGGTTGTATGTCTCATCCTATGGATGTTCATAAAAGAATATAATCCAGTGTTTTGTACTCAGGAAGAGGTAAATAAACATTATGGCATGGCATTATCCTGATAACATAATAAATAGAATGAAGCATGTTAGGAGGAACAAATCTTTCAATAATGAGCTCAACAATTTCTCCCTTAAAGGAGAATGCTTTGGTTTTGAACAAAAGAATCAGCTCAGGGAACATCTCCATTATTTAGAAACACTGTCACACTGACACAGAGTATCTTTGTCAAAGTGACGTGAACACATACAGCCTCCAGTAGTTACTAAGAAATGTGAATGGTAATGAATGCATTTTACTAATAAAGCTCATTTAAATATTCAGAGAAAGAATGAAGAGTTCAGTGCAGGAAGAACTTCCATTGTTTGACGAGTTTCTTTGTCTTTATTTAGTCATTTTTTTTTTCTTCTAGGCCCTGGGATATGATAAGTACACCCTATTAGAATGAGCTATCATAGCCTTTTGAAGCTTATTTCTATTTCACTTTGATATAATCCTACTAGTCTTTAAGCTTTTTCTCACTTTCTGGAACAAAGCTATATACTCAACTAGTATTATACGCTTCCCGTCCCAGACCCAGAATTGATTATTCTTATTCTCCAAGGACATTTTAGGTGAAGAATGTAGCTACTTGGACATCATTGCTTGTAGATTTTCAGTGAAGATAATATGTATATATAATATATATTAGCATAATAAATATATAATATATATAATCCTGAATTTATACCAATATAACCAATTCAAATACAGGATTATAGCTTCTACCACAACTTACATTTCTTAATGATAACTTTATTCTTTCCGTGAAAAGCTGGCCTCCCAATAAAATACATTTACCCATTTGGTTATATCTATAATGCTTAATTATCAAATACTTTCACAAGATGTATACCAATGCCATCACCCACAATGAACTACTAATGTCCAAGGACACTAAGTTGTTTTTATCTTTAGAATATATTGCAGTAAAGATGTGCAGAGTACTATGCTGATAACTATGGTTATCAATTTGGTAATAAATAAAACTCATTTATTTTCATTTATTTTTATCTGAATGGTTTTAGAGGGTACATGTGTGTTTTTTCTTTTTTTTGCTACATGGCTGAATTGCATAATGAAAAAGTCCAGGCTTTTAATAGTACCCACTAGGCAGTTTTTCACCTGGGACCCACCATTCACAATCCTCCTGCTGAGTCATCAGTGTCCATTAAGTCACTCTGTATGGCCATAAACACCCATTGCTTAGCTCTTATTATGAAGAACATGAACGATTTGATTTTTTTGTTCCTATGTTACTTCACTGAAAATACTAACCTCTAGTTCTCTGGAAGTTGCTCCAAAAGACATTATTTCATTCATTCTTTTTGATGGCTGAATACTTCATGGTTCATAAACATCATATTTTCTTCATCCACTCTTCCACTGGTAGGCATTTCAGTTGGTTCCATATCTTTGCAATTGTGAATTGTGCTGTGATAAATATACCAGTATAGATATATTTTTATAAAATTTTATTTCAGATTAACATGAGCATAAGAATGATACAAGTGTATTTTTTTTTTTTATGACTTCATTTACTTTGAGTAGATCACCACTAGCAGGATTGCTGGATTAAATGGTAAATTTACTTTTATTTGTTTGAGAAATTTCCATAATCTTTTCCATAGAGGTTGTAATAATTTATATTCTTACCAACAATATATAAACATTTCCCTTTCACTGTATCAATGGCACCATCTATTGTTATTTGATTTTTTAATAATGGAAATTCTGCCAAGGGTAAAGTAGTATCTAATGTGTTTTTAATTTGGATTCCCCTGATGATTGATGACGTTGGACGTTTTTTCATGTTGGACATTTGTTTTTCTTTTGAAAAATGTCTGTTCATGTATTTTGCCTTCATTTTAATAGGACTATTTGTTTCTTTGAGGCTGATTTGTTTGAGTTCCTTATAGACTCTGGATATTAGGTTTTTGTCAGATGTACAGCTTGCAAATATTTTCTCCCCCATCTGTTGCCTATTTTCTGTGGATTATATCTTTTTTCTGTGCAGCTTTTCAGTGTCATTAAGTCCCATTTATTTATATTTTTGTTGTAGTTGCTTTGGAGTTTTAATCACAAATTCTTTACCTAGAGCCATGTTGAAGGTAGTTTTTATTTAGGTTTTCTTCTAGCATTTTTATGCTTTCAGGTTTACATTTACATCCTTTATGCATCTTGAGTTAACTTTTGTATAGATTGAGAGGTTGGGATCCAGTTTTACCCTTCTGCATGTGTGTTATCCAATTTTCCCAGAATCATTTTTGAGTAGGATGTCCTTTCCCTAGTGTGTACTATTGTCAGCCTTGCCAAAGAACAGTTGGTTTTAGGCATTTGGATTTACATTTGTATTCTCTATTCTGTTGCCCTGGCCCATGTGTATTTTATACCAGGGCCATGCTGTGTTGGTTATTATACCCTTGTAGTATAATTTGAAGTTTGGCAATGCGATGCCCTAGATTTTTTTCTTTTTACTTAGGATTGGTTTAACTGTTTGTGCTACTTTTTGGTTACAAATGAATTTCAGGGTTGTGGTTTCTAAATCTGTGAAGACATTGGTATTTTGATAGGAATTTTACTGAATTTATAGATTACAGTGGACATTATGGACATTTTAACAATATTGATTCTTTCAATCTATAACATGGAATGCTGTTCCATTTGTTAGTGTCATCTGCTGTTTATTTCACTCATGTTCAGTAGTTCTCCTTGTGGGGAGGTCTTTTACCTACTTGGTTAAATATATTTACAATATTTAATTTTGTTGCAGCTGTTGAGTTCTTGATTTCTCAGCTTGGTTGTTATTAGTCTATAGACACGCTATTGATTTGTGTGCATTGATTTTATAATCTGAGACTTTATTGAACTCATTTATCAATCCTAAGAGTTTCTTGGTGGAGTTGCAAGAGTTTTCTAGGTATAGGATCACATCTTTGGCAAACAGGGATGATTTACTCTTTTCCAACTGGATTCCCATTATTTCTTTTTTGTGCCTGATTGCTCTGGTTAGGACTTCCAGTAATGTATTGAATAGAAATGGTGAAATTGGAAATCCAGGTCTTGTTCCAGTTCTTGAGGGGATTGCTATCAACTTTACCATATTCAATGTGATGTTGGGTGTGAATTTATCATATATCAGGATCTGCTTCTGACACCACTTGTCAGGGCCCAGGACTGGCCAGCTTAGGTCTCGGGCCCAGCTTAGGTAGGTTCTGGACACGGACCACTAAGCTACCTTACTCAGAAACAGTTTCTCTTAGGTGCTTGAGGGCTATCTACTTTAGCCAGAGAGAGACAGAGAGAGTAAAGCAGTCTTCTTAGAACAGATAGCTCTCAGTCTTTAGCAGAGCTTGGTAATCTTCAGCAGAGATGCCGTGCTGGCGTTGTGCAGGCAGGAGAAGAGACAGAGTCAGAGTAAGTGGATCCCTGATAGAATGCGCATGCCTCCTGTCTGCCTTCTCCTCCAGCCTAATATAAGGCTGAGCTCGTGCCTCTCAACACCACAGGTGTAGAGACTACCAATTCACCAATGCTCACATCTCGCGAGCTCTCTCATGCTTGTTAGAACTAAATCTCTCTCCATGCACTTTTCACCAAGGTGTTCCATTACAGGTATTTCTTATAACTCTCACTTTTCCTAGCCATAAGCTATATGGGCTGCTACAATCACATATGGCTTTTACTATTTTAAGGTATTTTCTTTCTATGCCTTGTTTGTTAAGGGTTCTTATTATGAACATGCACTGGATTGAATGCTTTCTCTGAATCTGTTGAGATGATCATATGGTCAGTATTCTTGTTTCTGTTTATGTAGTGAAGCACATTTATGTTTTGTGTATGTTGAAACAACTTTGCATTGCATGAATGGAAACCCACTTAATCTTGATGAATTATTATTTTATTGTGATGTTGAATTTGGTTTGCTACTATTTTATTGGGGATTTTTGCATATGTTAATAAAGGATATTGGTCTATAGTTTTGCTTTTTTTCTGTTATGTTTTCCCCATGTTTTGGTATCAGCATATTAGCTTTGTGGAATTAGTTAGAGATTATACTCTCCTTTATGATGTTATGGGACAGTTTCCATAGCATAGGTACTGGCTCTTCTTAGGTCTGGAAGAATTTGGCTGTGAATCCATCTGGTTTGGGGCTTTAGTTGTTGTTGGGAGATTTTACTTTTTTAAATTATTGAGTCAATCTTGTTACTCATTATCATTCTATTCAGGATTTCTATTTCTCCCTGATTTAACCTTCAAAGTTTATATGTTTCCAAAAATTCATCAATTTCTTCTAAAGTTTCTAGTTTGTGTACAAAGAGATGTTCATGCCAATCTCAGATGATATTTTGTATTTCTATGGTATCCACTGTAAGATTTTCTTTTTTGTTTCTTATGGAGCTTATTTGAATCCTCCTTTTTTTCTTTTTTTGGTCCAAGTAGCTAGTGGTCTGTCGATTTTATTTATCTTTTAAAAGAAACAATTTTTCATTTAATTAATCTTCTGTATTTTTTTGGTTTCAACTTTATTTAGTTCTGCTTTGACCCTTGTTATTCTTGTCTTCTGCTAGTTTGGGCAAAGTTTGTTTTTATTTATCTTGTGCCTTGAGGTGTTCTTAATACGTGATCTTTTAATACAGGCATTTAGTATTATGAAGTTCCCTCTTAGAAGTATTTTTTCTGTATTCCAGAGATTTGGGTAGCTTGTGTCAGCATTGTCATTCAGCTCAATTTATAGCAGGGTACTGGGAATTGTCACAAAAGTAGGAGAACTTGAACTCCCCTGTCCCTCCTCACCTGGCAGGCCTGTGACTACAACAGCCTCAACTCAGCCCCAGGGAAGAGTGCTGTCCAGCTTTAAATTCCAAAACTGGCACCTTGGGCCTATGACCAGAGGGGGGGTGCCCTTTCAGACAAACAGTATGGACAAGATGCTTGGGAGAGTGCTGTCCACTGTTTCTTAGTCTCATAACAGCTTACAGCCGGCCAGTGGGAACTGTTTTAGATGTGTAGGAGATCTTGGGCTCCTCTTCCTTCCTCAGCTGGGCAAGGCTGTCTCAGCCTAAATTCAGACTGAGGAATTTAGGATACTGTCCGCTGTCCAACTCACAAAATGGTGCCTTAGATCTGGGACTGGAAAGGTTGGTGCCCCACACAGGCAGGAAGTGTGGGTGAGAAACTGTGGAAGATGCTGTATGCTCATGTCTCCATCTCATTTGCAGGCCACAGAAGGACACCTTGAGGGAACACACAGTGCTTACTGAAGCTTTGTACAGGGAAAGGAGTGTGCCCCAAGCTCTATGGAGTTCTAGATATGGTAAGTGCTACATCAGAGGTGAGGACCTTCCCTAGGATGGCTGAGGTGGGGGGAACCTGGGCTCTTCTACCCTTCTTTGGTGCTGAACATTTGCTGCAAGTGCAGCCCCAAGTCCCTAGTAACTGGGTTCTCAAAGTGGTGCCTGGTTCTTGCTGTCAGCTCAGATGCCCATGGGATTCCACATGAGTTCCCTTTACATGTGATCTTTGAGCAGTTCAGTATTTTGTGATAGGTCTGAGATCTGCCTGGGTCAGGAGTCCTCTTGTAGCCAAGATTGTTAAAGCTCCTCTGAGAGATGAAACCTTGGGAACTTTTCTCTTGCCTTTTTACCACATCCCAGAGCTTCTCCTATTTATTAGCCAGACCCCAGCTGGGCAAGACTCCTTGAACCTTCTTTCCATTGCTTCCATGGTGAATCTTGGCATTCTCTCTTATATGATCTGTTTGAAATGTGAGATCCTGCTTACTACTCTGGTTCCTCTCCATGGAGAAGGCACATGCTACCAGATCTAGTTGCCCATTTTGATCTTATCTCTGATAGACAGTATACATTTTTAAATTAAGGTTTGTTCTTTTTTATCCTTTTGAGTTTTTTTTTTAATAGTTTGTGAAACATTATGTTTCTACCCTTATTTTTCCTTGGAGTCCTCCTCATTGTTATTTTTCTAACTTTCTAAGTGAATAACTCATTTATTTCAAATGTTTATTTCTAATATTAAAATATTAAGTTATTGGTTTTATCTAAGTGTATTTTACTTCCATTCTCAATTTGCAATATGCATTGATTTTGTTATTAGTTAGATGGAAATATTAAGTTTTCATTATGATTTGTTTTCTGATACTTGAATTACTTATAAATGGATGTGTGTTTGTGGGGGGATATGCACACATGTATATGTGCATATATTTTTTCCAAATAGAAGCTTTTTTTCTAGTAATTTTTGCTATTGATTTGTTAATTTGTATTTGCCCTGTGGTTAACAAAAGTGTTCTGTATAATAGCATCAGGCTTCTCATTCTGGCATTTTTCTTTTTTATTTGATGACTTTCTTTCAGTTAGAATTAGCTTTGTAATTATATAATATTTATAGAATTTGTACATTGGAAAATGGCTGTTTTTGCTATTATAACTCATAATACCTCTATGACCATAATGTTTTATAAAACTAAAAATCCTACCCTCCCTATTTGTTATAGAGCTAAAATTGTGAGTGGGAAATTTTCTGGTATAGTTGATTGCCTACTGCATTTCAAATGTCTTACCTATGTTGGATCATTATTTCTTAAAACAAATCTGGAAAAGATAGATATTATTAACATTTTAGGAATAATAGTTTTCTCAGTTGATCAGACTCCTAGCCCAGTGCAATGGACTACTTTCTTTACCAAGTTGTAAATAATTAAAACCACATAGAAAGGAAAATATAACCAAGGAAAGAAAAAAGATGAGATTCATCATTGGAAAACTCTTTTTACTAATGATTAAATTAACATAGAGGAATAGTTTTTGAATAAATTTCAAACTGGAAAGAATAGAGATGGCATGAAATAATGAGAAATCAGCTTATGTTATGATATGTTTTAAGAATATAATTGGTAAAATTCCAAGGCAATAGTGTTTATAAATTCTTAAAAAATAATTGACTATATTGTAATTTTACACAGCAATGCAGAAGAGGATCAATAGGGTAGTATGTTAAAATTACTTGAGTCTGAATTTTCCCTATGCTATTGTGTTGCAGTGATTTTATATGTTAAAAAACAATTAGAAAGATTTAAAAATATATATATTTAAAACTGAACAAAATGGAAATAGAGGAATTGGTTTGGGCATCATTTTTCTCCTTGTCCTTGTACTCTCTGCTCTGATGAGCAAAACTTTTTCTTCCTCTAGGTTTGTGTCTATATTTTAAACACTGTTCTCCCAACTTTAACACAAAGTGAGACTTGCATTTAATCAGCCTCAGGCATTGAACAAGCTATGCTAGAAAAAAATTGGTATTTTTAACTTCCTTTGTGATCCTCTATCTTTATAGTTCAGAGATTTATGCATTTTTCAAAATTTGTTTCTTGATCTATACCCAGCTATGATAAAATAAGTGAAAATGATGCTTATGGCTAATTTCTGCCTCTTTCATAACTTGGTATCACACTGTGATGCTGTCAGTTGGCACTGTGATGCTGTCAACAGCTGCGTGCTGTGGTCTGTAAGTCAAGTCTGAGCGTTGACAACTTAAAGTCTGCTATGTGGGCATGTCAGGTGGCTATCCCTAGCTCTGATGCACCCAACTTAGCTTAGAAATCTTCAGTCACTCTCAGGTGTCTCTAAAAGTGGCCACTTTTTGGCTGTGTTTGTAATTTTATTGCATCATTCTTGACAAGGCTGGCCCTTTAGCCCAGTAGCACAGTCCTTCTTTTGCATTCTGTGTTTCCTTTTCATGAAGTACTCTTTTCAATCAAGAAATGTCAAAAACATGTAAATTTTGAACTATCTTCTGAATTTCTGACAAGAATATATTATTGCCTGCTTGAAAATTTCACTTCCTATTGGGAGGGAGCGTCAAATTTAACATGTCTAAATCTGAGCATGTGATCCAAGTCATCAACACTGTTGATCAAGCCAAAGGAAGACAAGCTGTTTGTTTATTTCACTCCACTACCCAAAGTTTGCTTTCCTTACTAAGATAAGAAAAGACCATGAGAATAAAGGTTAAATAGAATTGTCTGATACTGCATGCTTGATGTCATGCAAATTTCCTAGCAATAGTTAGATGTTCTGAAAACAGTTATATAGTAAACTATTTATAAAATAAATCCCAACATCAGACAATCCCCCTGTGATTTACCAACTGAATTAATTCACCTTTCCTATCCATGTTTGGTCTGTAAAGTGAGTTAAGATATTGCTTACATTCTAAGGTTGTCGTAACAATGACATTAGATAATTAATGTTAAATATTTGGCATGTAATGAGCACTCAGTAAGTGCTGGCTACTACATGGAAAACTCATAAAACTTTGGGGACCTGTGTTGTATACAATTTGCGTTCTCTATTTCCATGATCTAGTTCCCTAAACTACTGAACATATCTTAAATTCCTGTTTGGTGAAAGTACTATGCATTAATGTTATTATTATTTTTCATCATTTGGAAAGAAGGATATCTATGCATTAACATGGAAAGTTGGTCGCAAATAAATGTTTCCTGTATATATTTAGCTTAAAGCTGCTATTTCATCTTATAGACTTACACTCCCTCATTGAGAAAGAAAATACTATTTGTTAAAAGTGTAACATAATATAGATTTTTCATATGAGAGTACAATATTTGTTAATATGCTAAAATAAAAACATAAAAGTCACAAGGAAAGTATTATAAGTCAGAAATTTTTTTGATTCATGGGTCAAACATTCAAATTTATGATGACTTTAAAATCATTATACAACCATAGTTGGATTAAATTATATGCAATTCCTTATCATATTTCATAATGATAGTAATCTAAATTTTTCGTAATTATAAAATACTAATATGAGTTAAAAGTACTTCTTTTCATTCTATTCTCCAGGAAATGTTTGAAATAAGTGGTAGTTAAACCAGATAGTCAACATATTACTCAAATTTTAGAACAGAGGACAGAATATACATTATACCTATTCATCTATCATGCTAGCTACCTGATCATATTCTATGTTAATTTTCTCATTTCTTAAATTAAGAAAAATTGAAATATTTCAAGGATATTTTTAAGTTGTAAGAGGCTAAGTTCAGAGTGTTTTAAAATATATGTTAGAAATCTCCCTCATTAAAAGTTTTATTTTATTTTATTTTTTGAGTCAGAGTCTCACTATGTCAGAGTGGTAGAGTGCTGTGGTGTCACAGGTCACAGCAACCTTAAACTCTTGGGCTTAAGCAATCCTCCCAAGTAGCTGGACTACAGGGTCCTGCCACAACACCTGGGTATTTTTTGGTTGTAGTTGTCGTTGTTTAGTTGGCCCGGGCTGGGTTCAAATTCCCCACCCTTGGTGTATGTGGCTGGCATCCTACCCACTGAGCTACAGGTGCCAACTTATTCTGTTTTAACGTATAGAATTTATTCAGAAAAATAGATCAGTACAGTATGTACTTACAGGATATTACTTGGGTCACATCACAGACATGAGATAAATAATTTATCAATAAGTTAAAGTGAGCTGACCCTTTCCTCCCAGGATAGCCTACTGGACATTTCAACAGACACATTTCATTATAAATACCACACTAGACTATCTGGCTGTTTTCAAGGGGGCTCAGACAGCTTGATACCAGCTAATGGGACTTGCAGCTACAGGTAAGAGCTGCTCAAACCTAGATTCTCCCCAGACCCAGAGAAAACAATTCCACATCAATGGGGAGATTTCTCATCTGTGTATATACAGGGGCCTTCCGCATATTTTTCTCTTTAAACGTGGACTGTGCTCCACAGAAAAGCACACATAAATGTTCATTGCTGCATTATTAGATACATTCCATGTCATCAAGCAGCAGCAATTTCTTTATGATTCTTATCAATCCAGGCAAGAAACACATTGGGCTCTCCAGGGACTCCACAGAGGCAGAGCGGACCCTCATCTGATTGTAGGCACTGTGGATGATTCTAGTGGCATCCGTAGCTCCACACCACTCTTGTTTTTGACATTACTGCAGGATTTTTTAATATATAGATAGATAGAGTCTTTCAAAGGATGTACTTATTGTAAATTCTATTATAAGAATATAGGAAAAACAAGCTGCCACAGGCCTTTAAATAAAATTAAATTTGAAGCAGTTAATCTCATAAAATACAAATGTGTGAATAAAATATACTATACACTAGTATTGTAAGATACTGGGCCTTTTAGGAAGTAGTTGGCCAAATATACAGGATATACGTGTTGACAATTCTTCTTCTGAGAGTCTATTAAAGTTATCAATAAGAAATAAAATGATACAAACTCATTAAAATAAAAAAGGAAAGCAGGAGGTGATCCTCTAACACAAAATGTTTAAAACACTTGCCAAATATAGAAAGTGATAATTGATAAATCATGGTAAAGGAAGCCACAGCCTAAATCTCTGATGAGGGTGACTACAGCAAGAGAAATTTCATTTTTCTTATTAAATTCAGAACAGGACTCAGGGACATTCTGAGGTTGACCTTTGAAGTTCTGTAGTTGAAAAGAACAGAAGGGTAGGGGTTGGACCCCAGAGCTGTTTGTATCTCTTCACAGTTGAGATTTAAATCTAATAGTGTGGTTTCTTAGGATAGGGTAGAGGTTGGCTAATATTAAAACAGAGCTAGCATGCGCTATCTCACCAAGTAGGTCCTCAGAGTCTCTGGCCAAAACTCTGAAAGGGGCCTTTGTAAGGTTGTAAGAGATAAGCCACATTTACAAAGCCTAGAACTTTGGTAAGGGGCTATCTCTACTACCTGGGAACCCCAATTCAATCTCACCCTACCAGTTCTAATAACCAAACAGTGGAAAATAAACCTGGTGCAGAACCAACAGAAGAACTCTGGCAACATGACTAACCAGATTAGATCAACCCTCCCCCCCAAGAAATGACAAAGGAGATACAACTGAAGATGCCATGCACAGACAAATAACACCAATGTCAGAAACTGAATTCAGAATATGGATTGCAAATAAGATAAATAGAATAGAAGAAAAGATAGAAATTTATTCCAAAGAGTAGTTCTAATGTTGTCTCAAGAAATTAAAGAATTCAAAGCCCAAGTCCCCAATGACATAATGAGAAAAGAGAGAACATAGCTCAAGGAAACGAAAAAGGTAGTTGATGAACTCCAAAATATAGTAGAATCCCTAAGTGATAGAGTTGACCAGGCAGAAGAAACTCTCTGAAACTGAGGACAAAGCTTTTGAATGTTCCCAAACACTCAAAGAGGCAGACAAATGGAGAGAAAAAACTGATCATTCCCTGAGAGAGTTGTGGGATCACTCCAAAAGATCAAACATTTGTCTTATAGGAATTCCCAAAGGAGAAGAGGATGATCCTAAAGGTACAGATGCTCTACTCCAAGAAATTTTGGAGGGGAATTTCCCAAACATTGCCAAGAGATACAGAACTTTAGATAGCAGACAGTTTCAGAACCCCAGCAAGAATCAACCTGAATAAAGAATCTCTTAGACACATTATGATTAACTTTCCCAAAGTTAAGACAAAGGAGAAAATTCTGAAAGCAGCCACATGTAAGAAAAGCATCACCTACAAAGGGAGAAATATCAGAGTAACTGCAGATCTCTCAGCCAAAACATTTCAAGTCATAAGAAGATAGTCATTGACCTTCAGTCTCCTAAAACAAAACAACTCCAGCCCAGGATCCTCTATCCAGCTAAACTGAGTTTCATTTGTGCTGGAGAATTCAAGTACTTTAATGTCATAGACATG